>NC_083359.1:98694313-98774313 GCF_030254825.1 Meriones unguiculatus | reverse complement strand
CTTCTGTGGGTTTTCTTGTGGTGTCCTCAACCCACCTGGCTCCTGCAACCCTCTTTCCCCTTCCTCTGCAGGGTTCCGTGAGCGTCATCTGATGTTTGGTTGTGGGTCTCTGCATCTACTCCCATCAGTTGCTGGGTGAAGCCTCTCTGATGGCGATTGGGCTAAGTACCAGTCTGTGATTAAAGCAGATTAATTCAATGTTTAAAGACACTAGCAATGTAGTTTCTTGTCAGAATAAAGGACTGTGAGACCTACTCTCTTGACCTACTCTCATTGGAAGACCAGATGGAAATTAGGGCCTTACCACATCTTAGTCAATGTATAGCAGCCCATGTCCCTAAGGACGGCAGTGACAACCATGGGATGCTGTGTTACATAATTTGTACAAATTTGTTTGATTCATTAGAACATTCAGTAGGTGAACATATTTTGCTCAGCAGGGTGTATTTGTTTTTTTTTTTTTTTTTTTCCAGAATCATTTGACAGTGAATCTGTGTACTTTTCACACACCTTGTGCATCTTAGTAATTTAATTGACAGCTGCTAGTTCAGTACTTGTTAGGCTTTTTGGTGCCACTGAGTTAGACTTTAATCTTGTGCCTTCAGGCAAGTACTGGGGTTAATGTAGCTGCCCAAAAGGCCAGTATAGTTGTAAATATAAGTGTTGTCAAAGATACTGTCTGGTATGATGATCAGCCTTCTTAGAATACATTCTCCTGTGATTTAATATTTAGTAACATATGTCTCCCTTCCTACCAGATGAGAATTATGGGAGTTGTTATGCTCTGTTTCCGCCTTGCTTATAAAGCAACTTAAATAATAAATGTACAAACATGGCAGTCACTTAGTGTTTGTGTTGAGCATGCCAAGGCTTTCACCGCCCTTGTTTATATTTGGGGAGTTTGTTCCTAAATCCCAGATTATGAGCTCTACTCTCTCTAATATTAGGATGTTATCCAATATCTGGATCACGGAGGAAATGAAATGAAATGTCTTTTGTTACTTTTTAGGCATGCGTCTAGGACATTCTACAATGATAGGTGGATACCAGAGGCCTTTTCTGAACTCTACCATTTCTTAGCATTTTCTGTTTCTGCTGTTACAGCCCATTTCTTTTTCTTCCCGAGACAGGGTTTCTCTTCGGAGCTCTGGCCATCCTGGAGCTCAGTCTGTAGGCCAGGCTGCACTTGAACTCACACGGAGTGTTGGGGTTAAAGGCGTGAGCCACCACTGGCGTGCACAGCCTATTTCTTACACAACTTTCATTTTCTTCTTTAAAAATATAGGGTCTCAGGCAACACAAGTTGACTTGAACTCATGGATTCAAGGAGGGCCTTGACTTCCTCATCTTCCTCTTGAGTGCCTGGATTACCGCCATGCTTGGCTCTCTCTTCTTTGTGGTGGCATTAGAGCTGGGTCTTCTTGCACTCTGTCATAGAGCTACATGCCAGCTCGTCTCCTTCCTATTAACACGAGGCCAGGGTAGTCCTGCTGAGCTGTGAGTGAGGTATAAATACGGGATGGAAGGAATACAAAGGGCATTAAGCAGGGCCATCATAGTCAAAGTGAGCAACTTGACAGCGGAAGCGATGAACTTGTAAACAGTGTTTCCCGAACCTAGGGGCCAGAGCAGACCGGCACAGAAAGTCTTTTGTAGCGAAAGGCTCACTAGAACGCAACGCGATCAGATGTATAATTTTTATGAAGTAAGGGTGTGTGGGGCATCGGGCGTTGTCAGTGTTGGAGCAGACGTTTGGCTCTAGCCGTTGCCCTCTCCTCAGGGATGATTCCCTTCCCTTTAATAAGTCCGCTCACATCCAGCGGTGTGACCAGCTCACTGCTCTCTCCAACCGTGTCATGAATTTGCTGATCACAAGATTTATCTCCCGAACTACACACTTTTTATGAAAAGGGCTCTATGGTAATTAAGCCAGGACCTCGTATGACCTCAAAGAGTCGTGAACAAACTGGAGATTTATGGTTTAGCTGCTTTCTGTGATGTAGTCCTTATGGTTTTGCATCTATTTGTTCACCTGTTCTGTCAGACTATTTACAGTGAGGCGGAAACTCAGAATGCTGGCTTCCTTGTTTTGATTTTCCTTAGCCACATGATTTATTTTTTTAGCTTCAAGTGACATTTTCTTTAAAATACTGTCATATCATGACTAGACATTAAGCCTAAGTATTAAGAAAGGCCCACTGGTTCTTACTGTGGAATCTTCCAGCCTGGTAATGATCAGAGGGCAAATTAAAGGGCAAGGTGAAGCTGAGGTGTTGGTATAGGTGATTACCTACTCAGCAAAGACTAAATCCTGGATCATTTGCAATATTACAAAGTGAATTTTGTATTTCTCAGTTCTGCTTAAGCTGTTGAAATTATATTAAATTAATGACGTTGATGATTCTCAATGTTCAAAACTGGGTTGAATGAGCGTTGACTTTCGTCTCTGATGTCCTTCCTTGTTCTTGTCTTCACAGAAAAAAGGTTGGCCAGACCACAAGCGAGAATGCAAATGTCTTAAAAGCTGCAAGCCCAAATATCCGCCTGACTCTGTGAGACTTCTGGGCAGGGTTGTTGTCAAACTTGTGAGTACACAATCATGAAAGGAGCCCGGGTTTAATTTGACAAAAGCAATTGCTGTTCCTCTTCTTATTTAAGGTTGGGACTGAATTTATGTTGAGGTGGACGGTGGATTATTCCAGGCAGTATGTTAGGATAAGAAGCTCATGTTCCCCTGTTAGTCACTGACTTGATGGCAGTGATGGGCACACTCCTATCTATAGAGATACTGTAATCTTTTTCTTGAGGGGAGTCTTGAGGTACTTGCTGTGTTTTCTTTGTAACCTTTTTCTGTGAATATGCTGCATGTATCAGCCTTCATTGTCTTTTCGAGTGAGGACTTAATTAAATAATAATACATTAAACTGACACATTCTTATTTTTTTTCTTTTATAGAACTAGGATTTATTATTTCTGCACTCCTTTCCCTGTAGTACAACAGCTTGGAGCCTTGTTCTTAAGAAGCCTCTAGACTGTTCCATTAGGGCTGTAGCATGACTGTCTCAGATTATTGTAGGGTCTAATTTGATTCCTTCACTTGGTCATTGACTTTTGATTTTTATTTTCCTTTTCTGAACTTTTATAGAGGCTTTTGAGACTGAGAAAGTGTGGGAACTCCGTGTTTTGGTGTTTTTATTTGGAGATAAAACTGCTTTAGGTGAAGTTGCAAGTTAGATTTTAAAGTTGTTACTAAGTAATTTTTAAAAGGTTCTGAAGAGGTCTGGAGACAGGACTCGGTGTGTGGTGTTGCTTGCTGCCCAGCCTGATGACCCTGCAATGGAAGGAGAACTGAATTCTTAAGTTGCCCTCTGACCTACACTCCACATATACACGGACATGCACACACGTTTTTAAAAGTTCTGAAGAGAAATAATATAAAAATGATCCTTTAAAAACTGTCCCTGAAGCTGGGCGTGGTGGCACACTTCTTTAATCCCAACGCTCCTGAGATGGAAGCAGGTGGCTTGCTGAGTGTCCCAGGCCAGCCTGGTCTACAGAGTAATTTCCAGGCCAGCCTGGTCTACGTAGTGGTGTAACTGTAGTGACATCTCAAACCAAGCAAATGAAAAAATTTCATTAAAATACCCAAATGTAGTCAAGAATAATTGTATATTGGAGCACTTACCTTGTTTTTGGTGTTTTCTCCTCTCCCTTCACAGATGGATGAAAAACCCTCAGAATCGGAGAGGCTTTACTCATTTTATGATCTGGAGTCCAGTAAGTGATTATTCATTAGTATCTTAAAGTTAAATCTATCATTTATCTGCTGAACTCCCCCTCCCCCCTTTTTTTTCTTTCAGTTTGCTAGAGGTTCAGTCTAGGGCAGGAGTTCTCAACCTATGGGTTGTGACCGTCAGAAAACACACGTTTCCAATGGTCTTAGGAACAGAGATACAACTCAATAGCAAAATTCCAGTTATGAAAAAGCAATGAAAATAATTTTATGGTTGGGAGGTCACCACAACATGAGGTGAAAGGTGTGCAGCGTTAGGAGGGTTGAGAACCGCTGGTCTTACCTGTAGCCACTGAGTTGTTTTTAATAACGACTTTGCTTTTCTGTGTTTACTACATGAAACAACCCTAAAGAGACTTTTTTATTTTTATAGACAATAACACACAAGTTTGTCTAGTTGATTCTAGGGTAGATTGGGCCATACGAAAGTTTGTGAAAATCTGCAGTAGGCAGACTAGTATAATCATTTGAGTGGACCTGTCTTCATAGGGAAACGGTGGTGGAGGTTGGCACTATCAAGAATTATTAAATATGGTATAAAGTTAGTTTTGTGAGTTTTCTCATGTTTTCATTGTAAGCACAGAACAGTTCCCCCCCTCCACTATTAAGTGAAGCTCTTCAGTGAAAGCAGGAAGTTCAGATCTTTAATGACAGCAGATGAGCCCTTCCCTTATTCTTGGAAGCCTCGAGCCGGCAGCTCCTTCTCTGGAACCTGGTTGGATTGTGTGTGTCCAAGTGAGGCTTGTTTTCGCATTTAGTGATGGCTTTGAGAGCACTCCAGCTTCAAGGAGGTCAGAAGGTCCTGCCCTGGTAACAGTCACTCCAGACACCCTGCACTCGCTCGAGAAGGCAATATCATCCTGAGCCAAGCCTTGGTGAACTTTAGACCCTGCAGCCGTTCTCATTCAAGATGGGGGTGGGATCGCCACTTCGAGAAATCAGAAAGGTGTCTGGTTGATTAAGTCAAAAACCGTTCTTTGATTGGTACAAATGCAACCCTTCATTTGCATACCATCCTTCCTCTGTTTCTGGCGTCATCATCGGCAGGCTGGTCAGTCTGAAGACTCCTTCCTGTGCTGACTCCTGTGCTTTAACGTTTAGCCCAGTGAAAAGCTTCTCTTAATAGATTCCTCTTGCCTGCCTGTGATCTTGTCCTAGGTTGCACGGACTGGACTGATCACATGAGGAGGTGCGGTGGTACTGGAATAGCACCTGTGACAGGCTAGCTGAAGAGTCAGGGCTCAGGGCTAGAGAGTAAAAGCTGTGTAAGTGTTGAAGAAGCAAGCTTCAGAAGGCAGTGGGCAAGAGACGAGGGGCCTTGGTCAACTGGAAGAGTTCCCTGGAGTTGCCACACCTTAAAGAGAGAAGGCTCCTGCATCTAAGGTGCACCAGTGCTACAACGCCAGTGCTGGGGTTCTGACACCCAAGGCTCAAGAGCTGTCGTAGTCAGCTAGTGCTGACTGCTGCCGCTGACGTCGCTTAGAGCAAGGATTTTACCGGGTCGATTTGGTAGCACCGGAGTCAGGGCTGTATTCCATGTTGTGAACCCAGCATGATAAGTCTTGAGCTTCTAAGGTCCGGAGTCACACACCTGTACTTCTTCAGATTTGAAGCTATAAGCTTTGAATCTGTTAATCGAACCCCAGTCCTTTGCCATACGAGGGAGCACTCATGATTTCCTCCTGAGCAGAACTGAGGGATCTCAGTCCGTAACACAGCTGTTAGTATGATGGACCCCTTGTCCTCTGTTTCTTCCTCCCTTCCCCCTTCTCTCCTTTCCTGGTGTCTTTTCCACGTTAGTGAACATAGGGACCCCCCTAGCGTCGCCGTTCCTGTAGATACCAAGGCAAGCTGCAGGTTTGGAAGACAGGCTCCGCGATGGTAGCGAGCATTGTTCTTTCCCCGAGCTACCA
This sequence comes from Meriones unguiculatus, assembly GCF_030254825.1. NCBI lineage: Eukaryota > Metazoa > Chordata > Mammalia > Rodentia > Muridae > Meriones > Meriones unguiculatus. The sequence continues at coordinate 98,768,607 of NC_083359.1, read as the reverse complement.
TGGCGGTTGCCTGCTACCGTGGATGCCTCAGGGCTCCCTGGAGTTGGGCTCAGGCACAATCAGGTCGATTGTGCTTTTGTGCAGTCACAAGCCCTCTTCTCTGGGGTTGTAAGTGGTCCCAGTCTCCAATGAGCTCGAGCTCGTGGACTACATTCATTACATGGATTGCCGCTTCTGGTTGGAGACGAATGAGAAGATGACCTAGATCTATAGTTCCAGGACCCTAGGTGCCGATGGTGTGAATTGTCATCTAAGGAGTCAGGGGTCCATTATTCTGTTCGGCAAATAATTTGAAGAGAACGCGCAAACCGGACACGAGGAAGAGTGTTAGTTCAATTTGGGGTGTCTTCTCAAGTTTGAATAGAGAACTAATTAGTCATTTTTCTTTGTAATACTGCTAGATAATTAACACCACTTACGGTGAGTTTGACTGTTAACACCAGCCCCGTGCAGTACATTGCCCTTGGTGAGATGCTTTCGAGTGTCATTAGTCTGATGACGCACTATAAGCCCCAATAGGCCATTTGTAGTATAATTTAAACTGATGAGGTTGTATTAGCTTTAGAAAAATGTCTATTGCGTGTGTATATTTTTTAGAAAATACAATTGAAATATAAAGTATCTACACAAACTTTTGGGGTCTAGTACATGTAATAGAATAGATAGCAATAAAAATCAGGATAATTAGCATTCCCAAATGTATCGTTTGTCTGTATTAGGAACCATTTGAAAGCTGAAATACTTTATTGGAGATGACTCAGCAAAAGTATACAATAACTAATGGTAATGTCAGAATGACAGGTGTTTTTCTGTCAGAAATTTGTCATGTGTTTTGTGTTGGGAACCTTTTGACTATTTTTATCTCCTAAGGACTTAAATCTGTATTCTGTGGAATAGCAGTACTGATTCCACCCAGCTAATGGTGTTGTGGTGTCCATTGTCCTGTTCTTCTCGGTCCTGCCTCACATTCCATGACCACTATATATATATTTTTTAATGGGATCATCTTCTGTCCTGGTCAACTTTCACTGTTAACTTGATCCGGCCTAGAGTCACCTGAGAGGAGAAGCCTCACGTGAGAATTGCTTAGACCCGGTTGCTATGTGGACATGCCTGTGAGGGATTGTCTCTATCCTTGGGTCATATCGGAGCGCCCGGCCCATTGCTCTAGCAAGTGGCCTGGGCTGAAGCATGAGCCTGTGAGTGAAGCAGAGTGAGCCAGCAAGTAGTGTTCCCCCGTGCTTTTAGCTTAGAGTCAGGCCTTCAGTTTCCTGCCTGACTTCCCTCAGTGGTTGACCTGGAGTGTGGACCAGATAAACCCTTTCTTCCCCGAGGTTTTTTTTTTTTGTTTGTTTGTTTGTTTTTGTTTGCTTTTTGTCAGTTTTTATCACAGCAACAGAAAGGAAACTAGAAAATCGTTTAAAGCTTCCTACAGTGAGTGATGTGTGATTTTTGTCTTTCTGTGCTTGGCTTATTCATTTAACATTCTGTTCACCAATTTTGTCCCAGAGATGAAAAAAAAAAATAGCCTTACACTGTTTTGTTTTAACACCTAGGCAGTACTTTGCTGCATGTATGTACCGTATTCTCTCTATCCGTTCGTCCCCTGATTCCCTGTTCTGAGCAATGTTCACAGTGCTGCAGTCGGTAGTGCCTGGCTCAGCCTGTTGCCACAACACTGTTTGGTCCATGACCGTACAACATTGTATCGGGGTACCTGTTTCTCTGCGTCTTTGCCAGAACTTCTTATTTTATGCTTTCCGATAATAACCATTCTAACTGGAGCGGGATACATTTTCGACAATTAGTGCTGTGGAGTATTTTGTCATGTGCAAGTCCGTCATTTGTTTCTCTCTTTCTCTCTCTTTCCTCTTTTGAGAAATATCTGTCTAGAGCATGAACTTTTCTATAAATAGGGTCTTCATCATTATTTCATTTCATCATTTCTATTGAGTTATTTCTATCGAGTTCCTTCTATGTTCTCAATCCTAGTCCCTTGTGATACATTGCTTGCAGGTTTTTGTTTGTTTTTGTTAGTAGGCAGTCTCTTTGCTGTACCAGTTACAGTATTTGTGCAGATATTTTTATTGTTGTTGTTTGATTGGCTCTTATTTTCTTAAAGATTTATTTATTTACTATGTAGCTAATGTTCTATCTGCATGTAGGCCTGCAGGCTAGAAGAAGGCACCAGATCTCATTATTAGATGGTTGGGAGCCACCATGTGGTTTCTGGAAATTGAACTCAGGACCCCTGGAAGAGCAGCCATTACTCTTAACCTTGGAGCCATCTCTCTAGACTTCGGCTCTTATTTTCCAAGTTCTCTTTCTCTTGATGGTATGCTAGGGTCATACCCAAAAACTTTGTGCCCAGGTCCATGTCCTAAACCTTTTATTTTTTTCCCTTAATGCTTTTATGGTTTGGATCTTATATTTATGTTTTTGATAATTTGATATTGCTTTTGAGTATGAAGAGAAACAGGATTCTGGTTTCGTTCTTTTGCATGTGAATATCTACCTTCCTGGAATAATTTATTGAAGGTGCTGTCTTTCCCTCTAAGGTATTTGTAGCACCTTGTTTGAGAGTCATTTTGTTGTGTGGACATCGATTCTGGCTTCTCTGATCTGGCTCAGAGGTGGGTGTGTCTGAGGGATGATAGATAGATGTTTGTCACATTAGATGTGGTCATGTATCTCTGTCCAGGATTGCTTTGCTTTTCTGATGATTTCTCCTGTCTCTGGGAAGGAAGTCATTGCTAATCTATAGGAAGTGCATTGAGTCCCTACGTCACTTGTGGTGGTGTGGGTGTCTTAACAAAGTTGATTGTTCTAACTCACGGCCATGGGTTGTTTTCTTTAATGTTTAATTGCCTTCCTCCCTCTTTTCCTCCCTCCCTTCCTCCCTGCCTGCCTTTCTCCCTCCCTTCTTCCCTCTTCTCTTCCCTCCCTCCTTCCCTCCCTCACTGCCTGCCTTCCTCCCTCCCTTCCTTCCATGTTCTCTTCAGTGTCTTCCATCAGAATTTTGTAAGTGTAGAGACCTTTGACTTTTTGGGTTAAATTTTTCCTATATGTTGCATTTTGGACTCACAATTGTGACTCACATTGTTTTGTTTCATTTGCCATCAAGTTTGCTCTGAATGTATAAAAATGTTTTAGCAATTTTGATGCCAGTTTTGTATCCTGAAGCATTACAGAATTATTGCATGAGCTTTAGCTCTTTTCTCGTGTCTGGAATCTCTCTTTAAACCCAGACAAACAGAGAAGAAGCACAGTTCCCACCAGGCCTGCCTGTGTTTGTCAAACCTGGAAATAGCTCAAGGTTGATATCTCTTTAGGTCATCCACGTTTTTGTTATGATTCACATCTTGTCTGACAAATTTCACTTGTTTAAACTTCATATGAACTTTCAATATCTAATTTTCTGTCTTTTTAACCTTTCAGATAATAGTGTTTATCAGTCAGTTGTGACCTACTTGTGAATTATTATGGGGAAAAGTCAGTTTAAATTCACTGACATAATTAGGATTTATGATGGTACAGTTGTGCTCAGTAATATAAAAGAGCTGGCAATGTGCAGCTGATTTTGGTTTATTGTATTTTTTAAACCTGTATGTGCACTTGTTTATTTTTTGATAGCTGTTTGATATATTTTGTGGATTAAGTTGGACAGAATGTAACCAATATAACATGCATCATGATTTGTAGTTGTCAAAAGAATAAAAGAATCTCAGGATAATTGTATGTCTGGGAATCTTTTTAATAGCCAGCATTTGAATACCTGAAAATTATCCATGATGTTCACTTGGTGATTGTACTATTTATTTTCTTTACAAAAAAGATATTAACAAACTCACTGAAGATAAGAAAGAAGGTCTGAGGCAACTTGCAATGACATTTCAACATTTCATGAGAGAAGAAATACAGGATGCTTCTCAGCTGCCGCCTGCTTTTGACCTTTTTGAAGCCTTTGCAAAAGTAAGTTTGAAGTTTCATCTCTTTCTTTCCTAATACTAGAAGTCAACCATTTATGCTTTATTTTCTTGTCATTTGCAAACATGTCTCCGGCCTTGATGGGATATTGATGCCATGTATCACTCCCCATCTAAATGAGCATGAAATGAAAGAGTTCAGGGTTGTTTGTACTGAAAAGGATGTGACTTTTCTGTTCTATCAGCGTTTTCCTGTGGAGATTATTTGGTTGCTAACATTACAAACATCCCTTTTAGAGAATCTCCTCCCTTCAGAAGAACATAGCATATATTTCATTACTTTCTGCTGACAGATCTCACTTTATTATTGGCTTTATTTTTTTGTGTTGGTAGTTTTAGCCAACTGAAACAATCTAGTGGAATCTTTTCTGATTAGTTGACTTTTAAATAACGTGAGAGCATAATGGTTTTTGACTTAACATAATTTAAGGATCAGACTAGTGAAATCCTAGGGTAGGGATGGAAAACAGATTTATTTAGTGTTTCATCTGAGGTCTGTTAGTGGGAGTTGCTTGAAGTGTTCTGCTTGAAAACGAAGTGTTTTGTTCTGCAAATTTTCTTTGGCCCAGGCAGCGGAGATGCAGTGGTGAGGGATGGCGCATGTGCGGCATGCCCCTGCTGGCCTGGATCTGTGGTCTTGGTTCATTTGTTTTCTGTGTTCATCACGTTTTACAGTGGAGGATGAGTTTGCCACTTACCTTGAAACTTTTAAAAAACATGTTTTATAGAATACCATGATTATTTTAAGGTGTGCTTTCCAAACTACCTATTTTTAAGAATTTAAATGTGATTATTTTGAGTGCTAGAGATTTATTCTATTTTTTTTCCCACCAAAGTTAGTTTTATTCTTTATTCTATGGTTTTCTGATAATATGATCTCAGCATTATATCCTGGTTTGTCTATAATTTAAAATTGGTTGGAAATATAGTGGCTACTCTGCTTGTTTATTTCGTATATTCTTGAAAATGTACAGCCTCTAGTGGGTCTGTACAGACAGTGAAGAGAGCTTCCTCGATGTTAAACACTGAAACAGCAGCGTTTGTCTTGCAATGGCTGGTTTGTCGGGTCTCATGTTAATAATGTGACTGTTCTTTTGGTGTCATTTCTGTTGTTGAAAAATCTTTTATAACGTGTAATTGAGATTAATAGTCATGTAAAATGCCTTAAATATTGCTAAATCTAAAACATGAGTTGATGCTTTATTTCTGTTGTTTATCGTTAAATATTTTGTTTTGTTTTTTGAGACAGGCTCTCTTGGTATAGTCTTGGCTGGCCTGGAACTTGTTCTGTAGACCAGGCTAGCCTTGAACGTACAGAGATCCACCTTTCTCTGCCTCCTGAGTCCTGGGGTTAAAGGTGTGGGGCATCATTGCTGAGCTTGTCAAACATTTTTGATGACATTTATTTCATGAAACTCTTTTCATGTTGTATCTGAGGAACATCCGGCACTGTGGGGAAAGGTAACTTTTTTGGACACACTTTCATTCGTAAGCTACCCTCTGTCCCATATGCTGTAGTTGTACTTGCTGTAACAGTGGAACACTTAGGACTGGGCGGCTTAGGTGGGAAAGTGCTGAGCACACAAGCAGAGGCTGCCGACTTCCAGCACCATGGCTGTGGGGTGCGTGCTTGCAATCCTAGTGCATAAGATTCGGTGACAAGTGGGTCCCTGGGGCTCGCTGGCCCGCCAACACTGTCCAGTCAGGAAGGCCCAGGTCTCAGTGAAAGACTCTGTCTCAGAAAAGCAAGGAGGGACAGAAGAATCCACACCTGGCAGTGCACACACGTGTGCACACACAGAGGGAAACATATATAGCACTGAGACGTTGGAGAATAATTGGGCTCAAGATATGTAGGTTTTGTCTTAAAATGTGCTTTAGTAAAAGTCAGAGGAAAGCAGATAATTAACTCGGGGCTTCTCTGCTTTTGCCGAAGGGTCGTTAGTTAATATTTTGCCACGTGTGGTTATTGTCCGCTTATACATTCGTCTGTAGAAAAGATCACTCTCTTGCTCTTCCTTTCTCAGGAAAATGATCTTAATCCAGCTAACTTAGTGTCTTGCAAACCTCAGAGAGGAGCTCCTTAGCCCAAAGCACTGCGTGTATAGGAGTGCATGTGCCACTTCTAGCACTCTGGACATGGGTGGAGAACCTCTCTCCACTCCCCCGCCCTGTGCCCATTATCATCATCATACAGTCAGCCGGGGAGGAAGTGGATGTCCCATGGTGTGCGCCCTTCGCAGGCTGCTTCTGTTCCCCACCTGCAAGCCACCAGTATAAGGGATTCCACGTGCATTTGTCCTCCTTGGTCTTTGAGACAGTGCTTTTCCTGGCCATAATAAAAAGAGCAGGTTCTGGTTTGTTTTGCTCTTTCTTTTCTTTTTTCTATTCATTTATGTTATATGTCACCGTTAGACTCGCTTTTGTTTCAGCCGCGGTCTTTGTCACCAAAGGCTCACAGAATATTTAGTAGGAGTTAATCGTGTCTTTTTTCAAGCCTGGCGCAGTGGAGGACACAGTGGCTGATCCCTCGGAGCCTCCTCCTCTGGATGCTCTTGTTGAACCGTCTGGAGTTTCTGGAGGAATAATGAATGCCTCTCCCTCGTTACACAGGTTCTTAGAATGCGGCATGTGCCTGCTTCTAAAATCTTAGCTTTTGCCCAGCAAAATTTCTCTCTGAGACCTTACCGTGTGGCTACTGTGTGGGTTGCAGTCTGAAGGCTTCTTCCCTTTTACTTGCTTCTTGCACCGATTTTGTTCCCACCACCTCCACGTAAGCACACACGTGAACAAGTGGATCCTACGAGTTTCCCCTGACGAATCTGTGGGTCGGGTGTGAAGTTGGGTACCACGAGCTACATGGGAACAGGTTCTTTTTCCCCATGCAGATGTCAGGGAGGGCCCTCCCATGGAAATAGAAGTGGACCTGAGTTTGAGATAAGAAGAGGTGCTGGCTGTTTGTCCACGGTGGTCTTGAAAGCCTGGTGGGGAGTGGTGCTGATTGGCTACCCCAGAGGCTGAGGAAAACACTGGCCCCCAGGGGAGAAGACTGGGAAGGGCAGTCTGTAGAAGACAGGCTCAGTTGTGTGGTACTTCCTGTCAGTTGGCATGAAAGTTGCGCGTTTACTGTTTGATGTTGACCGTCACCGGGCCTTCAGAATTCCCCCACAGGAAGAACCGACGCCGTGAGCTCCAGTGGACGGTGGAGAGGCTGGAGACACCGTGGAAACCTTGAACTGTGTGGCAGTGGTTTCTTTTTAAACTTGAGTTTGTTAAGTTTTGTTAAGTATGTGTTCTCCGGGCCGTCACACCGTGACAGCTGAGGAATGGTGGCAGGTGGTGACTCCCTTTCACAGTGATAGAGGCAGCTGAAGGCCAGAGGTGGCTGGGATGCCAGTGAGAGCAGGGGAGAGGCGGTTCACCTGCTCATCCCAGGAAAGGCCTGGCTCTCCTGTTTGTCTCCCTGCAGCCCTCCCCTTCTTCCCACACCACACATTTGCCCTTATCCCTTTGTTTTCTCATGAAGTTTCTAGTTTGGTTTTGAGGTGGCTTCTCTCGGAAGGACAGCTGCTCTAATAGAGTCTTCAGACTGAGCCCTAAACATCTGCTCCAAATGCAGAAAATACTAATAACAGTCATCAACTTACAAGATAAGAAAAGTCCAGCCAGTGAGAAGACAGATTCCTTTACGTATTAAACATGTCTTTCATTTTATATCTCATGTGTATATGGGTCACACCATCCAGTGCACCACATGTGGCCTGTGCCCACGCAGGCCAGAAGACAGTGCTGGATCCCTTGGAACTGGAGTTACAGACAGTTGTGAACTGCCACGTGGGTGCTGGGAATTGAACGTGGGTCCCCTGGAAGAGCAGCCAGCTCTCTTAACTGCCGAGCTGTCTCTGCAGCCCGGAGAGGGCAGGTTTAGATGGAGACTCTGTGCTTTGACAGTTAAGTCACCTCCGAGCAAGAACTGAATTTCTGCCGAACTGTGTCTTCCGGTGCATTTGTATGTGTGTTTAAACACGCGTGTCTACATTTGTATGTGCATAGGAAGAACAATATCATCTCCTTTGTGGATAAGAATGAGGACTAGCTGTAAGTTGCTTGGTAAGATATCTGCCAGCTGCTGTGAACGTCCCCTGCTGTTGCTTCACCTCCCCGTGTTCCCGGTGTTTGAGTTTAAAATGTCAGCGTTTCACGTCCCCCAGTGCTGCCGTCGAGTGCCGTGCACAGGCTGCGGCTGGTTGTAAATCAGAGTTTCAGACCACCGCTCAGCGTTGTGCTCAGTGCTGGTGTCTCCTGAGATGCCGGGAATTAGCTGTCTTGATGAGAAGAGACTGTGCAGACAGAAAATAGTATCTCTGCCCTTGTAAGCTATTTTTGCTTCGGTCCACAGCTGTTGTGGCAAAAATTCACCTCTGCCTTCACTCTTAGCAGCAGCGCTCTGACTCCCGAGTGGTTGCGGGAGTTTTCTGTAGATAGCGTAGAAAGTAGGTGATGAGTAAACACTGTTTCAGACTTGTACCTGAAGAGGAAAAAAACCAAGGCACAAGTATTTCAGATATTATAATTTTCTGTCATGGACTGCAACATGTGATATTTCTATCCATCATAATTACTAGAAATGTTTACGAAAAGGCGAAATGTAATTTCAATAAACAGCTTTTGAGGTTCTTATTAACGCATGGGAAATACTTGTTTAGGGTTAATACAGGTCTTGTATTATGGACTTGTAACTTTTCTAAATATGAATTCTGGCTGATTAGAAGCACAATAAGATCCGGGCAATAAAGTAGAAACTGAATGAGTCGCACAGAACACTCAGAAATAGACATTAACTTGGAAGCAACAGAATAGCAATGACCTTCCTGACCACAAAACATATGTCTTTGTTAGTGTTCCCAGAGCGCTGCAGACTGTTTAATTTCATAGTGTTGTGCCATTGGCATACAATTTTTTGATTAGAAATTCCACATCTGTTTAAGAAGATGTCCCCTCCCCCTTTTTTCTTCAAACAAAACAGTATTTCTCCTGGACAGATTTTTATGCTTTAGGGTGTATATGGCTTTTTAAATATAAAATGTAATTTTTAATGCACTTAGTTGCATTTGCAGTGTATGCTGGTTGTATGAATTTGAAAGAGGATATCAGAAGGCAATTTATTTATTTATTTTTGGTATTAGGACACTGAAATTTTATATTAATTGTTTTTTATTTTCAATTGGAGAATTCAGAATTTTTAGAACAATAATCTTGTGGATTAATAAGACAAGAAGATATATTGGTTAATTTTTTGCTATTTACATAATATTACTTTCTTTTTTATTAATTACAGTTTATTCACTTTGTATCCCAGCTATAAACCCCCGTTTCCATTCCAGTTCCACACTCCTCCCCCATTTCCTCCTATGCCTCTCTCCAAGACCACTGATAGGGGAGGTCCTCCTCCCCTTCCATCTGACCCTCGCCTATGAGGTCTCATCAGGACTGGCTGTATTGTTGTCTTCTGTGGCCTGGTAAGGTTGTTCTCCCCTGGGGGGTCGGGGGGCAGTCAAAGAGCCAGCCTCTAAGTTCATGTCAGAGACAGTCCCTGGTCCCCTTACTATGGAACTCACTTGGAGACTGAGTTGCCATGGGCTACATCTGTGCAGGGGTTCTAGGTTATCTCCATGCATGGCCGTTGGTTGGAGTATCAGTCTCAGAAAAGACCCCTGTGCCCAGGTATTTGGTTCTGTTGGTATCCTTGTGGAGCTCCTGTCCTTTACAGGTCTTACTATCTCCCTCTTCTTTCATAAGTTTCCCTGCATTCTGCCCAAAGTTTGGTTATGAGCCTCAGCATCTGCTTTGATACCCTGCTGGGTAGAGTCTTTCAGAGGCCCTCTGTGGTAGGCTCCTGGCCTGTTTCCTGTTTTCTCCCTTTTCCAGTGTCCATCCCTTTTGCCTTTCTGAGTGAGGATTGATCATCTTACCTAGGGTCCTCCTTCTTGTTTAGCTTCTTTAGGTGTACAGAGGTTAAATATTTTGACGGACATTAGACATAAGGCCAATTAAAACATGGCTTGAGTTGTATTCAAAACACTAACTTGCCTGTAGCTAGTGTGCACTGTCAAGATATAGAGTGCTGATAAATAAGCTACCTCATTTTTAATCTTAGTAAAGATTGACTGGAAAAAAGTTAAGTAACCCTTTTATTTATTTTCTTTTTCTATTTTTAAATTCTCTGGGAGACAGAACATCAGTAAAAAGAGAGAGTGAAACTAATCTTGACGTATTCAATTATCTAGAGCCTTCAGTGCTGGTGTTGTATGGTTCCAATGCTCTGCGTTGCCTAACTTGTGGGCAGAATATTCCCTCTTGTTGTCGAAAGGTCATGAGTGCGTGTGCATTTGCCACTTGAGGGCTTCAAGTTCACATGGGGCTACATTTTAGAGCCTTTTTGTTGATGAGCTCAATTGACCTTTACTACTGCAGCATGCTGTAAAGTAGTAAGGAAAGCAATTTTTCAAATTAATAACGTGATGGATTATCTAATTACAAAGTTGATGTGAGTTGGCCATCTTGTAACGTTGACTCCATTCCTAGACGATCCCCGTGGCCGATCAGATGGGCCGGGGCTCCATTAAGGGAAAATACGCTATTAGACATTTAACACTGACAGCGGGCTGATACACCAGGACCGCTGACCTCCAGGCACCCGGGCACATTCCTGTGTGTTTGTGTCTGGCAGTAACTGCTCAAAGAGACACAACAGTGTGCTCAGATCCGCTGCTGCAAGCCTCGGTTGTTGGGGTTTTACTTCTCTGCCCGTCTAAGACAGGCAAACAGCCAAGATACTTAACTGCACAGCACTCCTGGCATTCTAATTACGAACCGCCGATACACTCATGATTTATATGGTTTTTTTCCTTATTATAATAGATTGAGTCCCCGAGTAGATTCACAAGATATTTATTCTCAAAATGCACATCAGCCCTTCAAGGAAAGTGAAGTTTGTAGGACACTTGGGCTTTGAAGACAAAAACAAATCATCACTTGAATGTTAATGATGATACTTATTTATCATGGTCTTCACATTTAGCTGTTTGGTTAATACTTCTCTTCATTTATGTAAATAACCAGAGATGGGTGTAAGTTTATCATGGTTAAAGGCCAGATGCCTTCTAACTTCTGAAGGCAGGAAGGGTGATCAGTAAGCTTGTTATCAGCATTTTTATGTACACCTGTGCTGTCCAAGGTTAATTGCTTATCTTGGGTCTACTGCTTTGGTTAAAACTATGGAGTGGCTGGTTTCCAAGCCTTTTACTCATTTGTTTGGCTGTTTGTATTGCCATTAGTTAAAATAAAGGTGATCTTTGAAGATGGCAATGCAGCGTTGTGAAATAGGAGATGTTACTATCATTCCCTTTGCCCTTTCTTTAGTGGCAAAAACTTTCTTCTTGGACAACTGTACTGCTATGGGACATTGACCTGAAATAAGTAATTGTAATTCATTGGAATTCCTAGCAACTTATTTAATTGTTGACTAAATAAAATAGTCTTTTCCTTTTTGTGGATATTACTTTAATAAATATTTGCAAATAGTAATTCAGTCTGTAAGTATAAATACAGTAGACAGAAGCCATCTTTAATGTCATGGTGAAATTCATGAAGTTCAGTAAATTAGCTGTCAAGTTACTGTGATCGGCAGGCTGCTATTTTAGGAAATGAAGACTTGCTGTATTAATTACTCCAGGGATTGGGAACCCTTTCTGTAATATGCTCATATATGACTGTATCATCATGGCAACTTGAAGATTGATTTTTACATGTGGAAAGAGCACAGCTGTGGACTGTCCTGGAGGTAGTTTTTTTAAAAAAAATAATTGTTTTTTATTGACAAAAAAACAAGAATCCCAACTTGTTACGTATGCAGACTTATTTATTTTTGTTTCGTCTTATTCACTGTGCCAGATCTCTTTATTTATTTATTTATTATACATTTTTAAATTCTATCTATCTATCTATCTATCTATCTATCTATCTATCTATCCATCCATCCTTCGGCTTCTTGATTCTTCTGTGCCCTATTCCCAGGCCCCGGGATTACAGGTGTGTTCTAACACACCCGGTTATGCTGATATTTTGAAATCTGTAAATCTTATAGAATGGCCAAATGGACTCCATTAATTTACAAGTCACCACACAGGGTGTTGGCCTGATTGTGCTATCACAGCCAAGACCTGGGCCATGTGTTAGGGAAGGACATAGCTGTGCACTGAAACGTTGCTTGTGTGCACAGAACATCAGTTTCCATCTAGTCTGACATATCCTGGAATGGTCTTCTGTTGATTTTCCCCAGGAACCTTTAAAAATAAATGAGCACAGTCTTAGCGCGCAGGCTACATTAAAGCAGATGGCGGGCCAGATCTGGCCTGTGGGCCATTATTTGGCAAACTGTGAATCTTCTTTGTAAGCCAGAAGATATTCTGCACGCCAGGAAACAGAGAATTCTTTAATTAAAAAGATTACAGTCAGAAAATTCTTTAACTCAAAAAAGGTATCAATATTTTACCTTTTCTAACTAGCTATTATTTTCGTTGTTTTTGTTTTCCAGCACTATTTATAAGCACATGAATATAGACATAATAGTTGGATTTGCATTTTTTTAACTCTAAGATAATTTAATTCAATAATTTTTAAAGTCTCTCAATTCTATAAAATAGCAAACAAGAGACATATTTGTGCTACTAAGGAGAGACAGAAAATTGTCAGAGAAAACGTGTACTTACTAATGTCTTACGTTTTTAAAGTATATTTTGTTTTTGTTTATGTGTTTTGAAACAGGGTCTTACCATGTAGTCCTGGTTAGCTTAGAATGTGCTATGTAGCCCAGGCTTCCTTGGAACTCACAGAGACCCACCTGCCCCACCACCCAAGTGTTGCGATTAATGTATATACCACCGCCATGTCCAGATTATATGTAATAAAGTTATTATTATTTATGATTACCCGAGAGAGGGGGAGGGAGGGAGAATGAAAGAGAGATGGGGGTCTTACCTAACGAAATGGTGATCAGCCTGGATCATCACAGCCTGGATGGTCCTCTTCTACTGTAGGTTTTGGGGACTGGATGTAAGACATCAGGCTTGTCTGGCGAATGCTTTTGTTTGCCATACAGTGTTTTGTTTGTATGGCAAAGGCAGAGCTTAAAGGAACGTATGTTTTATGAGACAAGGTTTTTGTGTTGTAATTCAGGCTGCCCTGGAACTTCTTTTTTCTTTTCTTTTCTTTTCTTTTTTCTTTTCCTTTTTCCTGAGACAGGGTTTCTCTGTGTACAGTTCAGGCTGTCCTCTTTGTAGACCAGGCTGGCCTGGAACTCAGAGATCTGCCTACCTCTGCCTCCCTAGTGCTGGGTTTAAAGGTGTGCGCCACCACTCCCAGCTGTCCTGCCTCATGTCTATCTCCCACTTGCTGGGATTATTTGTGTATATCCCCATTTTTTTTGCAATGTTTATTGTTTATATTTTAAGCTAAATGTATTTTGTTATATGAAGCATGAAGATATAATTTTATGTTACTATTAGAAATATTTTGGTTGAATATGTCAGGTTCAAAATTTGTGTGCGCATACCTCTTTGTGTGTGTGTGTGTGTGTGTGTGTGTGTTTGTGTGTTCACATGTCCGTGGAGGCCGGAGGTTGATGATGAGTTTCTTCTTCTACACTTCTCTATCTCTCACTAGTTCCCAGGTTGGTGTGGACAGACCAGGCCACACCAGGAATCTGCCCTGCCCACCATGCTGGGTCACAGAGCCTGGTATGGCAGGCTTTCGTGTGGGTGTTGGGGAATCTGAACTCTGGTCCCCACGCCTGCCTGGCATGTGGTTTCACGCAGGGAACCATCTTCCCAGCCCGAGGTTCAGAACTTTCTGCTTCTCCAGCTTTTTATCTTTATTATTGCCCTCGCACTACATTGTGATTTGTCTATTACAGCTGAGAAGGGCTTTTCCTGAGAGGAAAAGAACAAGCATATTTTAGAGGTGTGATGTTAATAGCGACAAAGATTGTCATAAATTGCTCTGTTACCTATTATAATAAGCATGAGCAGAGCTGTATTTTTTTTGAGATTAGAAATCATTTGTTGTCCTTTGATGTGGAAAATAAGAGTATTTGATACACTATCGAAAGGGAAGAGGTAACTTAGGTGGTGGCCTCTCTAAGCTTAAAAAATGTGTCCCAGTCAAGGTCAAAAGTAGACAGTTAAAAATATGTTTACATTAGAACATCTATGTTCAGTGATCAGTATTACATGCCTGAAGGGACATATACCAGCAAGTACTGGTCCTTGAAGCATGCTGAAGAAAAGCCAGAAAGCCATTTTTAGCCACACTGGCGGAAAGCCCTTTAAAATTAGATGCTGCAGGGGTGAATTAAGCCGCCCTGATATCAGCTGAAGCTGCCTGTCCCTCAAATGGTTCCATTAGGGATCAGAGCGGGGATGCCAGGATGGGCTCTCTCACATACAGTAGGTTTGTGAAGTTGTCATCAGATTCCTGGTGCATCATGGGGCTGCAGGCTTTTTTCCTCAACTCGTCTTCTGAAGGTTTGCTTCTCACTAAGGTTTCAGCCCATGAGTTCAGTCAGCTCTCCCGCCAGGGCTGGCCCTTTGTAAACTCAGTCACCACTGGTGTTTTCTACTGCAGTCTTTGGTGACCATGAGGATACTGTGAGCTCCCAAAAACATACCCATGTTTCCCGTTCCTTCATTCAGTACGACACAAGACAATACTCTGCTGAAAGATCACAGATATAATCCACACTATAACCTGTCTAGCTCTCTCCCATGATGCATCGGGTGCTGTGCAGAGATGAGGGTTCACCTAGTGATGGGAAGATAGCTGAGTTCATTTATGCTCTGCTCTGAGACTTTTCTTTGTTCCTTGATGCTGACTAGTTCAGGAACTACCCACTGAATTAAAGTGAAAAACGTGGTAGATAGAACACAAACTTACCTAACTAGTATCACACCAGCTTGGCAGCAGCCTTTGTTTCTTGGGTTGAAAGCCATTTCTTTAAAGAGAGGAAATTAAGTATATTTGATGTAACAGTATCATTCCTATGAACACCTGAATCAGATTGGGCTGTCTCTACCCTGAAGAATATCAGCTTCAGAGATTCTGTATGTCTTGTATTTAAAATGATTGCAACTTGCCAAACCAGCTGAGTTATTCTTACTTCAGGTATCTTGATTATGAACGGAGTTTCCGCATCCCACATTAGCAATACGTGGATCCATTTGTAGTCCCGCCGCTCTGGCCTCTTATACACTAGGAAGCGTGAGTTTCAGACAGTGGCGCTGGGCTGCATGTTTTCTCAGATCAAGGGGCATCGAAGGATTGGCCTCAGGATTCTACGTAGCCCCAGTCATCTACAGCAGCCCTCTGAGCTGCTGCGGTTATTATGCCTTTGCCAGGTGAGGAGATGTGTAAGGTCACACTCTTCCTAAGGGCGGGCATCAGAGCTTTCGCACGGCTTTCTCATTTCAGAGTTTCTGCTTCCCTCAGTCCTTCACGCTGTATTCTGTGTTGTGTGAGTTCCGTGGCAGGGCTCTAATTATGAAGGAATATAATCCACAGGAGCGAAGTCCAGAGCAACGGAATAAGAATATTTGCTGGTATTTCTTCTAGTGGGAAAATGTTTTTACAGGCAGGGCAGTAAATTTTAAAATGGTGTTTCTTGCTGTTTATATGCAAGCGATACATTGTGGTTTTTTCCTTTCCCTTTCACCCAGGCACCTGGAAATTAATGTGGGGAGGGTGGGTTGGAAGATGGTGTGTTTTTCTTACAAGTGCTTTTGCATTGATGCCGCTGCAAGTCCACATAAAAATAAAAGTAATTCAAGGAGAATTTGCATTGGGCTAGGCCGCCTTCTACAATCTGAATTCTATAGCCTGGAAGTATTATATATTACACCATGAATAATGCAACCCCCACCCCCACCAGTATGAGTCTGTATTGTTTCCAGGCTATTATTGGACATATTTTCTCTGTACTTCTATAGATAGATGTTTTGCACATTAATACATTTTATAATTTTACCAACTATATATGCAATATAGAAGAAAATCCTCTTTGAGCAGCTTTTCATCTGTCTGGTGCAGAGGAAAAATCATTAAGCTGTATTGCTTTAGTGCCCATCTGTGTTCTGTGGTACGAGACATACTGTTGGCTTTCTGTGTTCCATTTTCCCAGGTTTCCATACAGAGATGTGCACCTAAACCTCAAAGATGTGAATCTTCGTGTTGACGTTCAGCTCCTGGAAACCTTTAACTGTTTTCCGTTGCATGACCCATCCTGAGTCGTGCACCAGTCCGCTTTACTGGTGATTTTTGCTGATTCTTTTCTTACTGTCGGTTGGTCGTGGTGCATAGCCGTGGCCTTCCCACCTGCCCCGAGAAAACTCAAGGCTTCACTCCAGCCTTGGTATTCTTTTTTTTTTTTTTAAAGCTTTAATCCTGTGTTTCCTATTTATTAAGAAAATTTTTCACTTAGATAACCTGCCTTCAGATTCATCATTCTCAATTTATAAGATTTGTGTGTGTGTAGTTTTGTTTTTGTTTTTTGTTTTTTTTTTTTTGGCCACTACCCTAGTTTGGAGTGTTGATATCTTGCCCAGATCTTGCTTCTTCACTCTGACCCACTTTTATACACTGATGATAGAGATAAGAACAGACAGACATGTAAACCCAAATCTGGTCCTTTAATAGCCTCCTTGAGAATGTCTGTTAACATGGTTGGCGAGCTGGTCAGCATGTGAGAGTGCTTGCTGCCCTAGTCACCCAAAGGCTGCGCCTCAAAGGCTGCCTTGTAGGGAGACAAGGAATTGCAGTGATTCACTGTGTGTGTTAACTCCTTCACAGTGTTATTTTTTCCAAGAGACTGAGGCTTTATGCTGTCCCGTAAAGGCATCGATGCTTTAATGGTGCCAATAAATGTATTTGGCTTCAGTGTAATCCCCCAGATAAGGGAACTGTCTTTGATAGGCAGAAGCATTTGTCAACTAGTTTGTAAAGCTGATATGAGGGCACACAGGCCGAGGCCATCCAAGCCAGTGACAAATCAGCAATGGCTGGTGTGTGTGTGTGTGTGTGTGTGTGTGTGTGTATCTAAACACCATTTGTTCCTTTGACCCCCAGGTAATATCTTTCTGACTTGGTTCAGCTTCAGCTCTGAGTAAGAATAATCTTGTGCAGTAGTTGAGTGGATTTTTCTGCCTTGTCAATGCTGTTGGGTTAGATAATTAGAAGAATGTGATCAGATTTCCGAAACCCACTTATGCTTGCTAGTGGTTGCTAAGGTGTCGAGGTGTTTTTTGTTTTGTTTTTGTTTAGTTGAACCATCTTCTCAGGGCTTCTGAGGGCAGTGGAACCTGATGTCCCAGGTGCTGCTGTTCTCCGGTCTTGTTGAGTGAGAGACCTTCTAGCTTCTATGTGGAGAAACGCTGATCCTACAAAGATATTTTTGTGCTAAAAATATTCCGTTCATACCGGCGAGAGTGGAATATTTGTTACTTCCTACCACCCCAGTCTGCCAGAAGACTCCCACAAAGTCTTTTGCGTTTTGTGGAAAGGAGGTATTGTGCTCCCTGTAGTTAAAAATAATCTCCTAGTTTATTGGAGTAGAATTTTTCCTTCGTGACAAGAAATGTTGAGACTTGATTTTGTTGTTTAAAAATTCTCTTGAAAAGTGATAGATGTTTTCAATTATAGAACATAGTGGGGCCCACAGTGAGTGGGGCTATTCGATGGGCCACAGATCTCCTGACGGCACCAGCTTTGCCCTTTGCCAGTCCCCTTGAAGCTCACTTCCTTTCCTTTATTCCTGCCTTTGTTAACACACCACCTTCCATTCTGCCTGGCAACTTTCTCCTTCTCAAGCTGTTGCCATCACTGTAATCTGCAGGAGAACACGTGGTGCACTTACAGGGTGCTGAATATGACAGACAAAATGGAAAACTAATGGTGGCGGCCACAACCTTTCAAGGGGCTTCTGTGTGGTTATGTTTTAGTTGTTTTCTTCAGGAGAGACAGAAGCTAACTCCTAAGGTTCCTTTTCCCATTCAGTGATGCAGGAAGAGGAAATAGAAATTTGCTGGCTTGACCTAAGAGTTACAAGGCTTGCACAACTTAGTTTTATCCCATTTCTTCATTTCTTCGGTGTACATCAGAAATAAGAGGAGCTTGTGGATGACAAATCAAACTACTTTTCCTTTATCACCATCACATAATACTACATATCCTGGTAATAGGATGCAGGGGAAAGAGGCTGGACCCCCCCCCAGAGAAGAAGCCACCTGCTGTGCTGCCAGACCCCACACAGCAATGTCATGTGATGCTTCATACAAAGAACGACTCACATTTACAATTTAAGATATCACAAAGGCAGTCCAGGGTTTTCTGTTCAATACGCTGAACAGAAAACAATACGCTGAACAGAAAACAGCTGTTAAGCAAAGACAGGCTAAATGACTTCAATGTGAGAGAACTCCTTGCATTTCTTTACACTCAGAAGTTTTCTGTTGCTTCAAAATGAAGGATTGCAATGTCAACATTTAAGGAAAAAAACTTCAAATGAACACTCAAGCTAGCATCCATCCAGAAACAAGGAAACATACTTATGCACCCAGCATTTCAAGAGACAATTACACTAACGTATTCTAAGAAGCATTCCATGTCTATGCAGTTAGAACATCAAGGTAGTTTCCAAAATCAACGTGTATGTGTGTTTTTTAACTATTTGAAAGCATTTAGTGTTAGCAATGAAATATCCTCACAGACTTTGCAGTTCAAGGAACAGGCGAAATTTTAACCCATATGGGAAAGCAGAAGGATAAAATATATGCAGACAAAAAATATAAGAGCCACCACTTGGGTTTGCACGACACCCCTTCCAGTCAAAGAGAAGTACAGCAAACTGTGAAGCCCCAAAGACGAGAGCATAAAGCTGCAGCGACTCAGTCCATGACAGCTGGCTGCCCGAGGCGAGCAGAGCTGCGACTATTATGACTCCCATCTCATCTGTACACCAGGTAGTGAGGTTCAGAATTCTCTCCGACTTCTTATGCTCAGTGTCTACTGTGGCCAATCTAAAATCCAATAGAATTAACCGGGCCCCCGCAATGACATTTAGACAGAAGCCGCTAGACTGTGGAATAGCTATTTCCCACCGAAATGTTCTCTGGGACATGAGCAGGGTTTTGAAAAGGAAGATGTCGTTTGCTGAGACATGGCCTCTCAAGATGCTTTAGAGATGATCTCAGTGCCCGCTGATGATTTACAATTTGGCACAAGAGGTCTCATCCAATTCTCAAGAGTGTAAGAACAAATGAATCCTAAATATATGGTGTTAACCATTAAAAAATGGACTGGACACTGCAAAAGAAACAACAGCAACAAAAAACCAGAGTGAGCTGTGCTTGCTTTGGAGATATCAGACACAGCATCTGCAAATCCAGGTTTTTGAAGCAGGAAGATGAACTTACTAGAACAAATCTTTCTGTACAATGTGATTCATAATGGGCCTTGTTGAGCTCACGATTTTCCTAATCCACACAATCTGATCTATTGTTTAGAGAGAGAAAATATTTGTAAGTGAGATTTTCAAGGAAAATGTGTTATGCACGACTGCATTTAACTTTGTGTTTATTATTTTGCTACAAAGACCATTAAAAGTGATTATAATAAGCGGCCAACTCCAAGGAGTGAAATCTCTTTTTTATTTCTTCAGTTCTGTTTTCTTTTTAGTTGACTCATGAGATTGGTATGTATTTATGGAATATAATCTGAGTTTCCCACATGTGCATGTAGAAAGAATCAATTTGTTGAATCTTCAGTATGATCAGAGGCAGGCTACCCGAAAAGGGACAGTGGCAAGGATGGACAAGGAGGAAAGATGCTCAGGAAGTGGGAATACAAGGCAGCAGTGTGAAGCAGCTCTTCCGTTCTGATGGCCTGGGGTCCTTGCTAGTCCCTCCATGTCACACAAGCCAGCTCAGGTCATCAGCATGTGACTGATGGGGCAAACAAAGAGAAGTGGCTGTGCCTGCCCTTCACACACTTAAACCTCAGACTGCTGCTTTCCTGCTCTTCAGTTGTGATGTGACAGGGCAGAGGCCAAAGACGGGAGGGCAAGGGGTAGCTGAAGTGTTCTAAAAGTCTCTGGCAGTGTTTCAGACAGAAGATGGCCGACATACACAGATCAGGATTGCTAGCTAGGTGAAGTCAGCATCAGATTGAATACTTAGAAACTCACACTGGGGTGTTCTAGTTTTTACATGGATGACAGTTATGAGACTGTCTTTGTTTTTGTTTGAGACACATTCACCTCTAGCAGTCATCTTACCCCAGTTTCCTGAGTATTGAGATTACTGGTATGATCCATTGTCCTTAGCTATTTAAAAAAAATTTACATTCTTAGAACCGCTGCCCCCCCATCCCATTGAATTCCAGTTAATTCTACCACAGTAATTCTTTGAGGTCAACAGCAAATGTAGCTACAATATTCCCAAGTATCTCAGGAGGAACCTCAGTGTCACAGTGATTTTGGATTTGGCAATCTTGTGACCAGCCATCTGTAACGAAAGTGTCTAGAGTGAGGAAGAAAGGAGGTCAGAGCTATCTGTTCTTGCTCTGAGCATATTTGCTGTAATTACTTCTTCGCAGAGCTTAATTTTATAGGATTCCACCTTAAAAGCTGCAGACCACTTTAATCAGGGAACTTATTACGTTGCCGTAAGTTCACGATGCAGGCGTGTTTTGGGGATGCTTTATACCCTCGGTAAGGAAATACTAACTTAAGAGATTATCAATCAAAAAACTGGATGGCCCATTGTCATGGTTCATCTTGCTGTTAATATTGCAATTTAGAATACAGGACATAGTTTATTTAATTCATGAAGATTAAGATTGGAAAACTATTCACACAGGCTTTTGAATTTCTTTTTTTAATTTAAGGAACACAACTACATAGTTATCGTTAAGTTTGAAGATATGTTTAGCTGAATGTTTTTGTCTCAACTCCGATGACTTTCAGTTCTGTTCTGATTCATCATTAGTGAGTGAGTGTCCATCAAATAGAACATGGCTCCCTAATCAGCTGCAGACTCTCATGAGAATAGAAGTAGTGAGAATTGCAGTTACCTGGTGGGTCCTGGCTAAGGGCTGCCATGGTGTATCAGGAGAAGGTTAAATATCATACTCACGTGGTAAGACAATAATAGTTGAAATCATAGGACAACGTAAACTGTAGATACTTTTGCAAGAAAGAAACCTTGAAGTGTGTTTCTTTCATTTATATTAGACTTTCTAATTAAGGAATCTATGAAAATTAAAAACTCCAGTTTCAAAATATGGCTGTGGAAGCAACACATGTTAATTTCAAATTATAATCTTCAAATGGCCTTATTTTCCTTATCACCTCTCTTTAATATTAATTTTTCACATATTTATGAGGAAGTGTCCCTTATCTGCGTACTATTAAATGGAAGCAGTCAGATTTGAACATTAACATTTTTCTACCCTAGTAAAGCTGTGAAATTAGCATGCGTCTTACACTTAATGTTAAAAGGACGATTTGTGTTGCTGTGAAGATAACAAGGATGCTCTTCTCCTGATCCTTGTGCTGAAATGAGTTTCCCCATAATTCTCCCAAGTTACTGAGCGCCACATTGTTCTATAGCAGTTTTCTGTCTTGTGAGGTTTTAGAACTACCTGTGAAGCCAAACTTAACATCATTGTTTCACCGAATAAAGATCTTCTTTGCAGTGTCAGCCCTTAACACTGGGCTCAGTGAGGGATTCCTGACCCCTCCCACAGAGGGCTGGGGCAGTTGCAGGAAAAGTAACTTCTTGTGTCAATAGCTATTATTCCCACAAACTCCTCCTTGGCATACATACTTGTCTCAGAATTTGGCCTGCAATCTCTGCCTCTTGGAGGGGTGCAAGGTGAAGCAGGTTTGTGCTATGGTTCTCAGAGCTGAAGCACAGCTGAATAAGAATTTTGAACCAGTGTGGTGACATAGCCTTTAATCCCAGCCTTTGGGAGGCCTAGGCAGGTGGATCTCTGTGAATTGAAAACTAGCCTGGTCTACATTGTTGATTCTGGGCCATCCTGTGCTACACAGTGAGGACCTATTTCAGCCTCCTCCTTCCCCCCAAATCAACAAAGATGGAAATTTCACATGTTTTTGTGGTATAAACAAACAAAGCTATAACTCAGAAAGACTCCTTACAGGGCTGTTTCTCTTCAGATACAAATGTGTTAATTTGTAGCCTTGTCTCTAAAGCTGTAGGGTAGTTGAAAGAACATTAAATTCAAGCCATGTATCACAGATTTCTATAGAGATTTGGCAACACAGTGGCCTTTTGCAGGTACTGGCAACTGTGAGGTGGGTGTGAATGGTTGGGCCACAGGGACGGGGCCCAAGCCCTGCAGACTGGAGGCTCACATGCTTGGGGCAGTCATTCAGCTTTGATGAGATGATAAAAACCTCTGTGATACATTTTTTTTTCACTATCTTTTTCTGCTTCGGAAATGAATTTTCACGTTTCAATTTTTACTATTATGTACTTCTGTGGCTGTATGCACATGAAAACATTTCAAACTTATTATTTTGTGGTATGCTTTGAAGTAGTTTTTTTTAAACATTGAGTTATATTTTCACTGGTGCTGTGGCTGTCTCCATAGAAATTTCTTCAAATTTATTGTATTTGGATGGATGCATGTTTCATATAGATATTTACTATTATAGTTATTCTATTTAGGAAATCTTTTGAATGTGTTTTATATACTTTATTTATTTGGAAATCACAATCTGACATACAGGACTACTCCACACACACACACACACACACACACACATTAGTTTCGTGTACTAGTAAAATTATTATGCTCTGTTTCTTGCTAAATACTTTTGTTATAATTTTCATTAAAACAACCTTGATTTTATATTTTATTTTTAAATTAGTATAATGCCCTATGAGCACATTCTAAATTTCTTATTTCTAATTGTTTTTCACCGTTTAGTATGTAAATGTTAATGACTATTTTCCTCTCTTAAAACATAACTTTCATATCACCTAGTGCATGTATTATAAGAAAGTAGTTTTATTGTATCATCAAAATAGAACTTATCTTCTTTGGTATATTCTCTGCTAGCAAATACACTATTTCTGTTATCAGGAGTCCATTTTTTTTTAATTTTTATTTTTTTCTTATCAGTTACATTTTATTAACTCTGTATCCCAGCCGTGTCCCGCTCCCTCATTCCCTCCCAATCCCACCCTCCCTCCTTCATCTCAGGAGTCCATTTTGAGTGCATTAGGATGCATGCTTTACTGGAAAGCCTGCAGTAAGAGTGAATAGTATTGAGGACTCTGCCATGGGCTGTGTCATGTTTTAACAGTGTCCTAGTATTCTGTTACTGCATAACAGATGGCTGCCATCTATGTGGCTTATACCGCACTCAGAGGCAGTGCTTTATGGGAACACCCTAGAAAGCCCCCAACTCAAGTATTAACTCGTTTATTTATTACAAGTTGATGAGGCAGGAACTCACAGCAAGTAGTGCTTCATAGTCTCTTTCTCCAGATATTGCTCCAGAGCCTGGATAGCAATTCTAGCATTCTGACTTGTTTTTCTGTGTAGCCTTGGCTATCCTGAACTCACTTTGTAGACCAGGCTGGCCTTGAACTCACAGCAGTCCACCTGCCTATACCTCCCTGAGTGCTGGGATTACAGAATGCACCACTATGTCTGGCTTCATCTGCTCTTACATTATAGTCTTACCCTGCATGAGTACATTTCTGTTGTCTACAGACCTCTCATATAATGGTCGCTCTATGAGGGCTTATTGAGGCCTGAATTCCCATCTCCTACTGAGGTTGCAACAGATGCAGTCCCAGTAGTATCATGTAACATGGGTTACTCTCATGTTTGTGGTGTTCAGGTCATATAAAAGCACAGCTTTGCAGTTGTCTACAATATATAGGGTTTGATGACCATAATGTGACTGGCTTATCTGTTTACATTAGCATGTGCTCATTGCTGTTACAGTGTGGCCTCTTTCTGTTTGCTGAAAGTGAGGTGACTCAGCAGAGAGAAGCACTCGCCACCCAGTCTGTTGCCATGAATTTGACCCCCAGATCCACAAGGTTAAAGGAGAGAACTGTCTCCTACAGGATGTGCCCTGATCTTCTCAGGCGTGCTCTGGCATGTGCACACACACACCCAGATACATACATAAATACATAAATGAATACAGTATGAAAAAATTAACTTATTTCAAAATGTCTTGTTATGCCAGCAACAGTCTGATGTGTCTCATTTTTACTACATCTCTTGTTTGCATCACTTTTTCCTGTGCTGGATTTAACTTACTGTAGTTTTGTTCCTAGACAGCAATGCTCATGTATACGCATGCGCGCACACACACACGCGCGCGCGCATACACACACCCCATATATAAATGTATGGCAGGCAGTATGTTCTCAAAATCATCTAAGAACGCATTTTCAAGGGTGCGTTCTGTCGTTCTGCGACATGTCACTGAGTTCCTTTGGTGGGAGCCCGGGCTTGTTGCCATTCCTTTCTATCATTTTAGAAAGACGTTATTTACCATTTTAAGTTTTGACTATTTGCATGGGTAGGTTCACGTGAATGCGGGTGCTCTCAGAGGCCAGAGGAGTGACTCTTTGGGGCCAGTTACAGGCGGTTGTGAGTTGTTTCTCGTGTGCGCTGAGAGCTCATGCTGGTCCCCCTTTGCCACTTTCTATGTTGGTCCATAGTACGTCTCTCAGGGGAATAGTGGCTAAAAAACTCCTGCTTGAGCCCACACGACTTTTGCGGATTTGAATTTGCTTCTTTAGTCACCTACATGAGCTTTTCTGGAGCCTTAGGGCTGTTACCCCGCTCCAGGCCCTGCCACATTGACGTGTTTGTGTGGTCTAAACAAGGCTGCCCGTCCTCTGTCCTAATCCTTGCTGCCGTTTTCAGAGCCCAGGCTTAGCTGTTTGCTGTGAGTCCACTGGGTCACTTTTCTCATGGCAGCTATTTGCTTGGCCAGAAGGAGATCCTCTTTCTAAAGTGAAGTGCGAGCAGCGTGCCGGGTTCCTGCTGTTGCCTTTGAAGCATCTTCCAATGTTCGTGGTGGACCCTTCTGTGAAAGCTCACCACACCCTTCACTGATGAACTCTAGTTCCATCTTCCCACCCCTCCTCATCTTAAACTGAGTAAAGCATGAAGGGAGTTTGTTGGCTGTGAAAAATATCTCCATTTCACCCGGCCAAACCATGGTCTTCTGACAATGTCTTTATTATCTGGTCTCCCTCCTTTGTTGGACTCTACTTCCCTGAGTTACTTCAGTTGTTAGACGCCCAGCCTCCCTGTGGTGAAAAAGCAGTGGACAACTCCAGGTCCAAATGCAATGGCCATATCTCTCTATCTGTCTGTCTGAATCCATTCGTTCATTCATATTTTTTATTACTTTCATTTCATTCATTGATTCATTAGTTCTCAAAGTTAGCTGTAACATGGGTTGGGTAAGCCTGACTTTCTTGAACTAAGCTGTAACCGATGGGGAATGAGTACTTCGCTTGGATTTGTTTGGCTTCGAGCCCATTGACACTGTGTGACTGCTCACGTCGGCTGTAACCCCACTGTCGTTGCTCAGCAACTGTTCCCTTCCTAAGTTTCTCTGCTACTGAGCATCCATAGTACACACACACACACACACACACACACACCTTTGCTTTGGATGACAACCGTTTATTTGTTCATGTATCTGCCAGGCATTTACTTGGTGCCAATGATGTTGCAGGCACTGTGCAAAAAGGATGTGAAAACAACGATAAAAAAGATCCGTCGGGTGCCCTTGGGGAGTTAACAATTCAGCGTGTGTGATTTAGTCTTTGAGTGGACTGTAAAGCCTCGGAGATGTCAGACTTACCGCTGTGCTCCTCTGTCCGTGTCACAATTATTTCCCACAGAATAGACTCTTGGCATTCTGAAGCTTGTACACGTACCTTATTAGAGCAGTTTTATCACTCCCCACTTGCCAGATGACGCGTCTCACTTAGAGAGCATTTGTGTAAACTGAGACCTCAGAGAGTCCCACTCTGTTGTTCTCCCTGTCCACTCTGCAAGTCTTCTGTCTCTTTGTCAGGTTCCTGTGGAGCTTGGGAATTCTCCTAGCTCTCATCTTGATCCGAGTTGTCTTCCAGTTCCCTTTGGTTTGCCTGGGCCCTCGTGCAAGCATTGGACAGTGGGCAGGGAATTGTCCAACGCCTGCCCATTCGAGTCTCTTGAATGATGAGAATGTTCGTGCTGTGACAATGGGAACCAGCTTTTGGCTCTTTACTTCACTTTTGTATACAGGTGTTCTGTCTTCATGTATGTCTGTGCCACAGGCATGCCTGCTGCTCGCCAAGGCCAGAAGACGGCATCAGGTCTCCTGGAACTGGAGTTACAGGTGGATGTGCGCCCTCATGTGGGTGCTAAGAATTGGACTCAGGTTCTCTACAAGAGAAATAAGTACTTTTAACTGCGAGGCCATCTTTCCACCCCTTTCTTTTGCTTTTTAAATAGTTCTTGAAAACTAACTTTTTAGATTAATGAATAAAGTAATGAGTTTCATCGTCAGTAGGGTTAATCATTGTCAGTTCATGCATGGTTTGTTTATAAGAGCTTGGGTAATTTCTTCCTCACGATCTTATTCGTGTTTAACAGGCAGATTTGGGTTTCCTGTTCATGGACTTTTGAAACTGGTCTTCTTTTTAATATTTGTCACACAGTCATGGCTGGTATTTATCATCAGGGGAATGCTTTTGTTCCTGGAAATCAGCTATCCTTAGGATGGCTAGAGCTATCATGGGAAGTTAGCTCTACTCACAGGCTGGTGGTTTTTTATTATTCAGTTTGATGCCAGTGTCCTTGTTTCTATTTTCTTTGCAATAAAACCCAGCCTTTGATTTCCAGAGTCTTGTAATTGGTAATGAAAACATAAATTGATGTTCTCAGAGGCAGAGGATAAGAGCCATCAGTGGGTGTTGGCTGTATGTCATATTTAAAATATTCACAATATTTTCTGCTAAGTCATGTTATTACCCTTTTATCATAGGAGACAAATGGAGGCTCAGGCAGGGGCGTGAACTTGCCAGAATCACATGGCGGAACTGGGCTCCTTGCCTCGTGGGTCTTCTCAGTCCAACCAAGCTCTTAGTCCCAGATATCACAGAGCTATTAAAAAAAAAACCAAAAAAACCTCAAATTCATAACATGCTACTTAAAACACCTCCAGGAAAAGCTGGAAATATTTAGTAATATTTTTTATCAGATCTTGTTAACCTTCCCATTTTCCTAGTCAGGCAATTTTGTGTAATTTCCTTAATGCCTTCTGAGATAAGCGTGGACTGCCGTATCTCTAAATACCTCATCAGTACGGATGGCTTTGTTCACACCCCGTGTGGACACGTGTATTTTCTACCATGTTAACACATATCCTAACTTCTTTGAAACTTTTATTCAGGTCAAATACGTATTGTCAGGCCCCATAGTACAGATCTTCAATTGCAGCTACTCAGGATACTGAGGCAGAAGGATTGTAATTTTAAGGCCTGTTTGGCATACAGGGTGTTTAAGACGAGATCCTGTCTAAAAGTAAAATGTGAAAAGAGAGATGCTGTGTAACTTTGTGGATAGATTGTTTGCCCAGAATGCTTGAGGCCCCAGGTTTAATCCCTACCACTGCAACAGAACAAAGCAGAGCAAAATCTCTGTATGTGTTATAGAGTATTTAAATAGTAAGTAAAAATACAGATTGGAAATTCAAGTTCTCCAGAAACCCCATTCTTTACAGATCACTGCTGCCAAACTGGATCTCCATCTATATCAATATTTAGTATGCACACCTGCGTATCGCCACGTTTCATTTTCTTTCAGCAGTTGTAAACTTATTTGTATGTGTTAAAATCCTGTCAGAACCCTATCAGGTTGTAAACACCCGTAGGTACGTAAAAAAATGATTATTAAATCCTGAATATGCTTCTTAAAAAAAAAAACAAACTTGGGATAAATAGAAATGACACTGTGGAGGCAGATTTTGCATTCACTGTGTGTTGTCAGATTGTTTTCTAATACAGAGTGTGTTGGTGTAGAATCTCCCAGCATTGTGTGTGAGAGCATTTTCTTACAACAGAAACACCATTATTCTTCCAGTCCTCTCTATGCTTCCGTAATGTATAAGCAATGCCTTTGTGTAGTTTGATTTTTGTTTAATTATTTGTCTCTGCTGGTTTTAAATCTTGTACATTGACATGACAGAACCATGCGATTTTTAACCCTCTCCCTCCACCTCTGAAAAATTGGAGGCCCTGTCAATTGTAACCAGACGTAAACATTTTTTTTTTTTCTGGCTTTTAAGCGTGGAGATGCTTCTTTGTGCCCTGGTTATGGAGTGTACTCTAAGGGGGAGTCTCCTATCTTGGTGGTTGAGTCATCATTGTTGTGTAATGATAATGTTTTGCCTCCCCTTCTCAAAGCCGTCACATCTGGAACATTCTCATCTGGTGGAGTTACATCTTCTACTTCATCAGGGGAAAATGTCCATCTTGTCGCTAATAATGGGTGGATGCTTGAACTGAACGTGGCAGCAGCCCCTGCCTGACCTGTGAATTGTATCGAAAGCTCAGGATAACCCTTATGCTCCTCAGAGCTCTCCTTCACATTCAGGAACATTGAACATAAGCCAGTCCTTATTTAACCCAGTTTTTAAGCTTTTCTGTCAGGGGCAAAATTTAGTATTGAGCATTTAGAATTGTTTTCAATTTATTGCCTTTTAAATCCTTGATAGAATACTGCTATGGTTTAGTGTCTTTCTTCTTGCTTGACATAGTGTTCTCTAATTAGTATTAATTTTTCATCTAAGTATGTTCCTCCTATTGTGTAAGTTTTTTCCTATTCCTTGTCTGTTTTTGACAGGACTGTGTGGAACTTATGGGTTGAAACAAAGGGATAGCTTATGTTCCTGGAAGAGTGACCATCAAGAGAGGAAAAGAGTGGGCTTACTGGTCCACTCCCTCAAAGCGAGCTTCATCTAAAAGATTAAAGATGATGGAATATTCATTATATGGAAAGCCACAGTTGTAGTTGTAATTCATAGATAGCATTGGTGTGTAAATCCAAGGTGTCTCATTAACAGAAAACAAAAAAAGTGTGACTGTCTCTAAAATATGGGTGTCGTCTTATGAAGCAAGGATAAGCGTACATAACGTAGGCAAACTTTTAGGATCTTTTAAAAAACCAACCATTGCATCCTCTGAGCACAGGCGAGACAGGTCCCTGCCGAGAGAATGAGGGTTGCTGCCTGTTCCCTCTCCCAGGAACGGTGACGTGGAAGCGATACTCACCTTCATTTGTTAAAGACTCTCGATCTCAGTTAAGAGCAGAAGACCGGGAGCTACACTGCCACCATTTTTACGCATTGACCTTTCCCAGGCAAGCTTTCATACTGCACCTATGTTGAACCGGGTTCTCAGTTAGTTACATGGTGAGTGCTAAATTCTTTTTGTCTGCTGTCTTTGACTTCTCTGAGGTGCGTGCTGTTGATGTCTCCTTATTTTGTCTTCTTCCATGACTTGATTGTCATTGGCTGATTGACACTGTACTGAGCTGTTACTATTGGTCATCCCTTAGAGATGATGCTTATTTCTTTCCTCTTCTCTAACTTCTATTGTATTGTTGTCTTACAAAGCATCCTCTTCCGTGTGGTCAGCTCCTAACCAACTGTTACCTATTTCACATCACCTTCCTGGGTTACAAACCACTATTTCTAACTGTTTGATGTTCATTATACATTGCATCCCTTCATTTAGAGTTAACTAGCTCAGATGACTGTCCAGCACTTTTCCCTAGACCAGTATGACACATGTATTTCCCTTACTTAGATTTACTTAGATTTTTCTCCTCTGTCTGATTTCAGCAACCCGCAAACCTCTGAGTATGTCAGCATTTCAGAAAAATCCAATTATTTTAGAACATCTAAAAAAAATTTGTTTGTCTATTGGATAGATGTTGCTATTTATTGAATTAGTTAATATTTCATCTAAATTAGACAAATTTGAAAATATCTAATTGTATAATATTTTCTAACTATTTTATATACATATGTAAAAAGTGGGTACACACACACACACACACACACACACACACACACACGGTCCTAAAACTACATATATGGTGTTTTCTGTATACAAACTCAATCTTCTATATTCAATAGAGGATTGTCACTAATGCCACAGAAGAAAACTTCAGACAGTTTTTATAATACTTAATAATGTGTGTGTATAATTAGGACTGTAAACAGTTAAAAAAAAAACTATACCTGTCTGCACTGGGCATAGCATGTGTTGGCCAGTTTCTTCTGTCATTTTTGCTTTTTTTTTTTTTTTCTTACAAAGGAATTTATCTTTGAAATTATGAGAGTTGCAGTTTTTGTTCTGGTTATTTTTCAGGGCATTCAGCATTCCCTTGCTGTTATGCAAAGTCATAGCAAATCAAAAAGAAATGATTTGCGTACAGCTCAAGTTGTTCTGGAAAGTGTTGACATGTTTGGATAGTTATAGAAACAAGTCCTTGAAAAGTCTGAGAGGAGAGAAAAATCCATATAATTTTCATAGGCATCACTGAAGCTTGGGCAGTTGCATAGACACTGCCCCCATCTGTCTGAACAGTTTTCATGCCCAGACTTTAGAATGGCCCAATTTATACCAGCATCTTTCTCTTCCTCCTTTTTATTTTGAATATGCCCTGATATTTTCTAGATTAATATAAAAGGTTCAATAATCCTATTGTCTACCTTACCCCTCCTGTACATATATACCCCAAAGCAAAACCCAGATTACACCCTGGCGGTTTTGGGAAGCGGTTAGTCTTTCCAATTCACACTTCTTCTGATGAAATCCGACTTTTTTCTTACAAGGCTGTCTTCTCAGTTGTTTAACGATTTACTTTACTTGTTCAGAGAATTGAGTTTTCTGCATCGTATAGCTATAGCTTATATTGGTGTCAGTGACGAATCTTTTAGTTTTATTGATGGAGCTGGCGTTCTAACCGGAGGGTCTCATGCTGTATATTTAAATCTTGTCATCGCGCCCCAAACTGCATATCTTGGCTTCCTGAGTCCAGCAAATATTTTATTAAATTTCTAGCCTCTATCTAGTTTGCTTTTCCTTGGGAGAAATCTAACAGAATACCACCAACCTCATGATCACAAATAGATTGTTGCCATGGCAACCTGACAGGTTAAAAAAATATATATATAAGAATTTCTTGTTGAAGCAAAACTTATGACACTTGGGACCTTTTCCTGATGGTGAAAACTTTATGCTATCTCTTACAGTTGGAATTATTCTGAGTTCAAAGAGAGAACTACTCTGATTTTAGAAGAAAACCATTAATTTATACACTTTGCTAATCAGAGGCTCAGTTACTATGTTAGGGAACCTGTACTTTCTTAATTTTAGACACTCAGCAGGAATTGTCTTTTACACAGTTAGACACCAGTGAAATCTGAAGAGTCTAAGTAAAGGTAATCACATTTCTGTCTCTGATACCGGAGAGCTTTGCCACTTACTAACTGCTATAGGTCTTAGACGATCCCTTGGCTTTCCTGAGACTGGTTTTAAAAATTGTAAGCAGGAGCATCAACCCCTGCCTAGTGGTCTTGTTTTATTAAATCATTGCTTTTTATTTGCAGAGAGCGCAGCAATAGTAAATACATAGTATACTGAATTTGTGTTTCATCTCACTTAGCCCCACCATAAGTAGCTGCCTTTTGTTCCAGTTGCTGTGACAAAGTACACAAACAAAAGCATCTTAGAGAACAAAGGGCCTGTCGTAGCTCCCAGTTCCAGCTCACAGCTCATCATTAGGGAAGTCAAGGTGGCTAGTGCTTACGAGGTTACATGGCCACTGCAGAGAGAGGGCGAATGCATGCATGCTTGTTCTTCACTCCATTTCTCCATGTCTACACAGCTCAGGAGATCCTTCTCAGGGAGTGACGCCATCCAGGATTAAGATGGGGGTTTCAGCATCAATTAACTTAACCAGGACAGTTCCCCACAGACATACCCTTAGGCCAGCCTCATCTAGATGGCCCTTCCTTGAGCGTCTCTTTCTAGGTGATTCTAGAGTGTGTCAAGTTGACAGTTAAAACTATTACAGTAAGAAAAGAGCACAGCATTTTCACTTTACATGTGAAGATGTTTGTGGCAGATAGCTAACCTGATTCGGCCATATCACAGTTACCCACTCAGCATGAACTTCCTGAGGACTGAGCGCCCAGGCAAAGATGTGGGCATGAAAGTAAGAGTTGAGAACTTAAATGGCATTGATGGTGGCTCGTTGCTGTCAAGTAGAGGTAAGAACAAATCATAGGTACAGACCTTTGGAAGGCCGGTGGGATGGCTGTGTGGCTGTGTGGTTATAGTTCTTGTAGTGCAAGTGTTTGGGTGGTTCAGATCCACAGAGCCTTGTAAATGCTGGGTGGGTGTGGTAGTCTACCTCAGATTCTACCCGGAAGGTGGGGTCGGGGGCTCCTCAGAGCAAGATGACTAGTGGGACCAGCCATATCTGAGTTCTGAGTTGGGCAGAGAGACCCTGCTTCAATGTGGAAAGTGGAAGCAGATCTACGGAGGAAAGCTTTGGGCTCTCATGTGCATTCCCACACACGACTTGCATGTGAATGCACCCCGTGCCCACATGTGTGCAAACTCACACCATACGTGCACCCACCCACCCACATATACACATACACACAGGAAAATCAAAACACTAAATCCTCGGAACAGGAACACTTAAGAAGCAAAATTGAGAAAGAGAAGATAGAGAGGGTGGAGGAACGTCCAGAGAAACAGGGACACAGCGGTGCCACAGAAGCTCAAACGTCCATTGAACGGGTTGTAATGAATCGCATGCTGACCTCTGCTGGAGAACTGAGCATGATGGGTGCTGGACCTTTGCGAGAAAGCGGACTCAGAATGGCTGAAAAGCCTAGAGCGTTAGCTGGAAGGTCAGTGTAGATTTCTTATGTTCTGTTAGTGTCTCTTAAAGAGACCAAGTAGATGAATTAAAAAAAAAAAGACAGTGAGTGGATGAGAGGGTTGTGAGTGATGACGGGAGAGTTCTGAGAGGCTGGCAGTGAGGGGTTAGTTGTGAGTTTCAGGATAGACACTTCCCTGGAGTCAGCCGCGGGCCCATCCCCGTGTGGGCTGGGCAGTGTCCTGGAGTACTCCACAGGGAGGAGAGGCGCCTCACCTCCACGTGTGTGTTGTGTCACTGGGAGTCTACCCTCCTCTAGTTATTTTTGTTTTGTTTTTAAACTTGCCTTTTGACAGTACCTTAAGGCAGTTTATTAACAAGTGCCCACTCATGCCCGCTTTACTGTAGAGCGGCCTCCTGAAATCTCAGGTTCACCAAGGGGCCAGTGAGTCTGCAGAACACATATAACTTGGAGATGAAGTCGGAGAAGCACAGGATTTGTTGTACAACTCACACGGCCGAGGGGTACCTGCACAGGCTGAGTGCTAGGATGAGGGGTTCTCTAGGAGAACACCTAGAGAACATCCCCTGTGATGTCAGCAGATAGGGCATATGAAGCAGCCTAGGGATTCATAACACCACCTCAGTGAGGTTGCAATCACCATCGTATATGCCACAGTACTTTTGGTTTTTAAAAAATAAAACAGTGATTGAAACCAACCCAGAGAGGGAAGGGTTTATTTTGCTAGTCTGTCATCAGAGGAAGCCAGGCAGGAGCTCAAAGGAACCTGGCCAGAGCCAGGAACCAAAGCAGAGACCGGAGGGGAAGGCTGTTTCCTGTCCTGCCTTCCGTGGCCTGCTGGGCTTTATTTCTTACACAGCCCAGGACCACCTGCTCAGAGGTGGAGGTGCTCACGGTGGGCTGGCCTCTCCCTCACCAGTCATTAAACAAGAGAATGCCCTGCAGACCCGCCCACTGAATTGAGGCCCCTTCTTCCCTGGTGACCCAAGGTTTGTCCAGCTGACAAAAACTAACCAGCGCAAGTGGTTTTGATTTTGTTTTAATTCGCAGTGGGATTGAACTATAGTTCTCTGACTTGGTAAGCATTTCCCCAGTCACCAAGTTACACTCCTAGCCTGTACAGCCCTTTCTTAGGACAGATGTGGTAAGACAGGTGGACCTTGATCTTTCCAGTTTGACGTGGCTTGGGATTAGGTGTTTGGGCTCCTCATTGCCATTATCTTCAGAATTTCCCAACTCAAGCACCTTAGTCTTTCTTTGGTGGTGCTAGGGACCCTGCAATTCCTGCAGGCCAGGAAAGTGCCCCACCTCTGATCTCTACACCTAGCCGGAAGTGAATCTTAACTTTTATTCGCAGCTGAGATTACCACCTCCCCACACCCCCTGCCTAATATCTGTGTCATTTGCTCAGTTCTTCAGTGTTGCTTTCTGTTGTTGCAGGTTTCTGTCTTAGCGTGGCCCCTCTGCCCTGTAACGCTCTCGACTAAGGAGCTGACAATACCTGCTCCTGCTTTCAGGGAAGATTGTAATATGTCATGCTTTTTACTGCGTCCGTGGTTGAGTGCAGCATATGTCTACAAAAATTATATAGTGCCGGGCTGAGTGATTGGAGTGCTGGAGTGGGTTTTTATTAGCAATATATTCACCCATACAGTGATCATATC
Organism: Meriones unguiculatus; assembly: GCF_030254825.1. Classification (NCBI taxonomy): domain Eukaryota; kingdom Metazoa; phylum Chordata; class Mammalia; order Rodentia; family Muridae; genus Meriones; species Meriones unguiculatus. Next base: position 98,733,865 of record NC_083359.1, on the reverse strand, counting down.
TTTTTTAATATGTGACAGTTATAGTAAGTTTAAGGTACAGACATATTGGATTGGTTGTGCGAGGTAGAAAAGCCTCCTTTACTACCTACATGCGCAATAATCAAATTCATTTTTCCCCAAGACCAATATTTCTTTCTTTCCATTGTAATTAGGTTCTTCATCCTGCAAGTTAATTATGATTATAAATATTGAATACTTGGCATGCTTTCTCAAGTATAAAAATAAAAGCTTATAATTAACATGTAAACTCGGCTGTCCGTAGGTCAGGTCCAGGCATATGGTTGCTCATGTCGCCTAGACCATTGGGACTCTTTGTCATTGTTGTTACAAATATTCTCAAAGGGATCCCAGGTCAGTTCTTTCTCTGTTCTTTATAAATAAGATAAATACACTTTTTAGCTTATGAATTTATAATTTAAGTCATTACTCTAATGGACTTGTATCTGAAGGTCTACATGTAATCTTGTTTGCTTAGCTGTCCTGTGGTCTCTAAACATTTGGTTTACTGTTTTGGCTAAAAGCCAGCAGCAAATTACACTTTCCATGCAACTCTTAGCTCTTCTCTCCCTTCTTGGAGCATGCTCTACAAAATGTACTCATAAGATATCAAATTTGAATTGCAAATTTGTGTGTGGATATTATCTTACAAGTAGCCAGGAAAGCAACCAAGAGAGAACAATTCCCTAATTTGTTAGCAAGCTGTATACATAATTTGTAACTGATGTTCAACTTGACCATGCAGTCATCAGTGTTTTGTAGATTTGTAATTAACAGCACTCTTCAGCCTTTCTTTTCTCTTTATTAGCCATCACTACATATTTCTGGTTTATTCATTTATTTAAGGGCAGCCTGGGCTAAGAATCCTGTCTTAGAACACTAGTTCCCACAAACAAACAACAAATCTTTTTTAATTGTATTACCACAAACTAGCAAATAGCCTCATATTCTTAAGTAGAGGGTGGTACATATCATTTTATGTGGTGGAAAATGGCCTGTTATAAACGATGCATACAGCGTCAGAGGACACTCATTAATTATGAATTCTCTTTCAGAATTTAGTAGCTGTTGATCAAGACGTCGGCTGTAAATTGTGGGGCGTGTATGCCTCATTATTTGTTTTCTTCAGCATAGAGCTCCATCCCACTCCTTCAAGCTAGGGAAGGAGAAAAAGATGTTTTGGGGGTTGGTTATGTATGTGCATATTCTTTCTGTTCTCTTCCTCCACTGTAGGAGGCGTGGCTGCTTTTAGTCCTCTTGCCTTGCTACTGGGGTTCTTGCAGATTGGAAATAAGAAAGCTAAAATCCAGACATTTGTTGAAAAGAAGTGGCATGAAGGATAGCTGGGTAACTGAGGCCCTAATAGTGGGTTTATGTGTCTAGCATTGTCATATTCAGAAGCCAAGACTCAAGGTTCCTTGTAGGCATGGTTTGAGGTTGGATAAGTCAATAAATTCCGTTTATGAGGAGACTTTCTCTAGGCTATGGAGTCTAGAGGAATCCCAGAGAATCAATAATGTAAGAATCTCTCCCCCAGTAGCTTTGGCTGGAGAACTTTGGGCTCTTCTGTTAGTTTCTGAAATGGAAACAGAAACATACAGTTCTTGAAAAGTTTTTTTTTTTTTAAATTATTATTATAGTGATACCAGAAAATTCAGGTAGATACGTTTAAGTTTATTTAATTCTTGAGACATGGTTTTGCCATGTGGTTCTGTAACTCACTCATTATTTAGTATGTAGCCAGGCTGGCCTCAGACTTGTAGTGATTGCTGTAAGTACTAAGATCACTGGTGTGCACCATCATGGCTTAAATTTATTGTATTGTTTGGGATTGTATCTAGGCCCTCACATACGCTAGGTAAATGCTCTACCGATAGGCTATAACTCAAATTTTTTTTTAAAACAGTTTTTAATGAGTGAAAAGGTCTCTTAGTAGCAGCAGAAAAGCTACCAAATATAGGTGGGGGCGCTTCTCTTCTTTTGGTGGGAAACTTACACCCTCTCCAGGTCATCTCAGTTTTCATCATAACATAATCGCCTCACTGTGCTGCTTTTTCTCCCACAGTTCTGTGTGTGTACATGCATTTGTGTATGTGTGTGTGCACGTGTGTTCACGTATGTGTGGAGGCCCAAACGTTGATGTCAAATGTTTTTCCTCAGCGTTTTCCACTTCATTTATTGAGACAAGGCCTCTCACTGAACCCGGAGACCACCATGTCGGGCTAGTCTAGCTAGCTAGTGTGCCCCAGGGATTCCGGGGTCCCAGGGACTGCCTGGCCTTTCCCAGCACACATCCAGAGTCTAGCTGTGTGCTTGTGTGATAAGAGCTTCACCCGCTGTAGCAATGTCCTTAAATAGCATCCCATGTCCCTTTAGAGATTGGAGGATCTCACTCTGTTACCAAGGAGTCAGGTTCTGTGTACTCCATTGAACTAAGTCATGATGGTCACATTCTGACCTCCATACACCCACACAGTTAGGATAAATACATAGGTGACCCTCACCATCTTCCTTGACAGCTTGGGAATTTCCCTGCTTTCTTGGAGATGTATATGATTCCCATTAAGGGAATCTTCTGCGTGAGCTACTCCCCTGGCATTGCCATGGCTTTTATGCTGTGGACTCTCAGTGACTCCACTGCCACTTTGAGAATCCGGGCCACTACAGGTATGATAATCAAAGGCTTTCTTTCCTTTTCTATTAAAAAAAAAATAGTAAAGAAAAGAAAAACAGAGCTGGAGAGATGGTTCAGTAGGTAAGAGCACTGGCTTGTGACCTAGTTCCCAGCACCTGCACTGCATCTCACAACTGTCTGTATCTCTAGTTCCAGGGGATCAGATACCCTCACACAGACACACATGCAGGCAAAACACCAATGCACATGAGATAAAAATAAATAATAACAACAACAACAACAAAAGAAACCACAAGCAAACAAAAACAACCAAATTAAATAACAAGCTCATACAGACAGACAGACAGATAGACACACACAAATTGAGACAAAACAAAAATGAGAGCATTTAAAATTATTATTTTTCAAGCTGGGCCCAGTGGTGCCTGCCTTTAATCCCAGCATTTTGAAGGCAGAGGCAGGTGGATCTCTGTGAGTTTGAGGCCAACCTTAGATTACAAAGCAAGTCCAGAACAGCCAGAGCTGTCTTAAAAAAGATTTTTTTCCTCATAATTTGGGTACAGTATCCCTTAAAGACCCACAACTACATTTATTTGTTTGTTTTGGTTTGTGTAGCTCTGAGTGCCTGGAACTCACAATAGAGACCAGGCTGACCTCTAACTCAGAGATCCTTCAGCCTCTTCCTACTGCATGATAGGACTAAAGGTGTAAGCTACCACACCTGGCTGCAGCTACATTTTTAACGGAGGTCAGTGGAGAAACTGTTCTCATTTGAATTTGAAATCTAAAAGTCTGATTATCACACACTTAGCAAGCAGCAGACCAACTCTTCAACTCTTCAGAGGTGAGATTTCTGCCATTTGCCAGGTCCTAAATGAGGTGAATTTACAGAGATGAACAAAAATACTCTCTTGGCACCCACATTTATATTGGCAAATTGTTACCACTGACAAATTTCTAAAAGACATTTTGCTCATATGTTCAGGGAACTGAGACAAAAGGACCAATTCTCTAAGAGTTTGAGCGCAGAACATCTGTCATGATTGCCTCATACTTAGAAGTTGGCATTGTGTGAAAACTTGGGTAAATAATTTGTATGACAAATTTTAAATAAATTTGAAATCTAGGACAAGGGAAAACATTTGCTTTTAAGAGACATTGACGGGAGTAGTATGGCGATTTGTAAGTATTAGATTTTTTTTAAGTGATGGCATATGCCAGAAGCAAGATTTTATTATTATCTTTTATTAAGCTGTGTGTGGGAGGTGAAGGAGAAGAAGGGAGGGGTGGGGGGAAGAGAGAGAGAGAGAGAAAGAGAATGCGAACATGCTTTGCTGTCAAGTTGGAATCCTCCGAGACTGGACTTTTATCTCAGTGTTCATGCTGTCCAGACTCTACCTTAACGCCCCCTTGGCTCTCAGAGCACTCGGTGTGTTGCTGACTACAGGAGAATTCTGAGCAAGGGGCTGTCTTTGTTCTGCATCTGCTGCATCCATAAACGCCAGATGCCGGATGCAGAAGTACTGCGGCACCTGCCTGCTGGGAAATCCTAACCCAACTGCTGAAGGAGCAGGTCTGCAGCTTGCGACAGCTTGTGTGTCCCCCGTTGTTGAGCCTGGCTCTGAGGAAGGGCTCACAGATGACACTGCATGCGCCCTTCTGAGGAACCCTCAGGGTCCCGCAGTATTCATTCACACGCTTCAGTCTTCTGCCGGTTGATTTGCTGTTTTAACTGCTTTGGATAGGTTAGGTTTAAACATTAGATTTTATGTGATGTAAATGCTTTCTTTTGCCATGTTCAGTCCAGCTACTGCAGGTTGGACTGTCTACGGCCCCAAAGGTTGCGCTTAGGTCACAGTTATCATGGCCCCGAAACCTGGAAACGGCGGTGGGTTTTGTCTCCGACTCAGTTGTGTGTTTTGTGGGAAATATAAAATTTAGCGACAAGCAGGGATGCTGGTAGGTTTCTGTGGGCAGAAGAGTTGAAGTGAGGAACCTGATTCAGTTTGAGGCCTCCAGCTGCCTTTGTAATCAGTGTGTAGGTGTATATGTGAGAGCTCCACCCACTGGAGGAGGCAGGGAGAAAAGGGCTCAATGACACACTCAACACAGTTGAATGCTAAGTTCCTGTGTGTTCGGGGCAAGAGCCTCAGGTGAAGAATTGGCGAGAGGGGGTGGGGCAGGACAAGGTGGCAATAATGGCAGCAGCTCAGGCTTGTCATACACTAATGCTGCAGGGACCATGCTAAGCCCTTTGTGGGCTCTTGGTTTTCCGGTCTCTGGGCTCTTACTACTTCCATATAGAAAGGCTGATGACTTGCCCCACAGGAAAGGTGACCTTGATATGTATCCCAGGCTTGAGCTCCTTATCCACCTGCTTCTGCCTCCCAAGTGCTGGCATCACAGGGATGTGCTACCACTAGTGACTTAACTGCAGACACTCTTCAGGCTTGAGTTTGCAGTGAGTCCAATATAAAAAGTATCCGCAGCCTGAGACTCCAGCCTCATTTATTTTTTTGGGTCATAGAAATCAGAGTGTTCATTTGCTTAGGATGGCTAACAACGGACACAAACCAGATTGATTTATGATATTTTTCTTGGTAGCATTTGTTGATTGTTTAGCAATTTTAGTTGTGAATACATTTTTTTTTTTTTTTTTTTTTTTTTTTTACAATTTTTCTCATAACATATGTTAGAACAGACGTCTTGTCTGCTAGGAGCAGTATTAAAAATGCTTACATAACAATAATGGCGATACAAAAATCAAGTACAGCCAATCAAAGAAGTTCAGCTTCTGTTCTTCATTTATCTTCATCTGTCTGAAGTGCAGAGGAGAAAGATGGTGCAAATGAAATAAGGTGAAAAACCACAGGTAGAGTTTTATTTTCTCTTTTTGGCATTTAGGTTTGGGATCTCCGCATTTTATTTTGTTCAGTCTCTGTAGCGCGATGTATAAAACCAGATCCACATGCTCTACATTTTGTAGTTGCTTTTGTAGGCATCATACAAAACCAGCAGAATTCACACACCACCTGCTCCTCCCTGTCTCCTCTTCCTCTTAGCACAAGACAGCTTGACAGTCAAGAGCATCCTTGTCCACTGACCCTGGAATCTTTTAGCTCTTTGATTTTTTTAGCTGTTGGGTGGAGTTGGGCCTCTAGAACATTCTGTTGGTTTCATGTCATGAGGCCTCACCTCCTATAGTAGGCACTTGGGGGGAGGGGAGGTGCCTGTGTTCAGGAATCAAAGCCTTTTCCTTCTATAATGCATAAGCCCAGGATGTGGACAGTGTTTATTAAGTTGTAGCATTGGTCTCTGCAGGCAGGTTTTTTTCAGTACCTACGGCTAGGCCCTAGATTTGGAGGCTACAACAATAACAAGGTGCTCAGCTTTCAGAGAAGACAAACACCTGTTTAAAGTAAAAGCATTGCAGCGTGCTATTTACAGTCACGATGTCCTCGTCCGTGCAACTAACATAGAAACCTTGTCTATGGGGGCAAATGCGGCAGTTCATGGAAAGGTCCTTGCCAGTACGTGGCAGGTAGAGGCTTGTTAATTCAGAACATAGCTGGTCTACTAAGAGATCACACCCAAAGACCTTCTAGGTCTGTGTGATTGGCTAGAATACAAACACAGGTTTTATCCAGGAGACAGAGACAAGCAGATCTGAGTTCAAGGCCAGCCCAGTAGAGAGCAAGTTTCAGGTAAAGAAAGGCGTAGGTCCAGGAGTAGTGGTACACGCCTTTCATTCCAAACAATGAAGGTAAAGTTTCTTTGTAGGAGGCAGCGCCCATGTTTGAAAGTGATGTCTAATTGGGTGGCAGAAACAGTGACGATCAGAGAAAGACTTGACGAATAGGATACACCAACTCTCATGAGAAGAGAGAGGAGAGGGAAGCTACTTAAGGGCAAGACCGAGGCCATAAGAGAGAGACAGGTTGTAGAGCGAGAGCAAGCTAGACTCAGGTGAAGGCAGAACAAGCCAGAGAATGAGAAGGAGCCAGAAGATTAGAGCAGATTGCTGGAGTTAGTTTGAGGCCAAGCAGAGCAATTCAGAGGCCAAGAGAAAAGCCAGGTTGAATAAGTCAGCTGGGAGAGGAGTAGAGCCAGAACAGCTGAGTTGAACCAGCTCAGCTGAGCTCAGTAAGAACAAGAAAGGGTGAGCTTATTAAGCGGTAAGTCTCAGAGGCTGAAAACGTCCCAGGCTTAGGTTAGATTGTATGGAGCCTAGAGGCTTCCAGGCCTAGGCCTAGGTTAGCAGATGGAGGCGATAATCCTCAGCAAATGAGACAACAGCTGAACCAATCAAATAAAAGTCATTGCTACAGTGGCACATAGTAAGCTGTTAAAAACAGCAGCTACTTTATCTCACAAAGGCATGGTGCATAAAGACTAAAATTATATTATAAGACTAAAAATTATTATATAAGACAAAAATTATAGTGTGGGTTCAGGGTCATAGCTCTGGCAACCCAAGTCTGGTGAGGCCGCTTGTGTCACTGTGGCATTCTACTCATCCTCTGCCATCGATTAATTCGGAAATGCGCTTCCTTGTAAACAGCAGATACTGTGAGCACCTCCCTGCAGGGCAGGTGCTGTACACCCACACATCCTTTCTTCTCCTGATCTTTCAGAAACCCAAGAATGTGTGTTGAATGAACAAAATCCCGCGGTAAACCGGTGCATATCAAAACGTCTCTGCAGAACGGAAGTGTGATGTCTTGGTCATAGGGTTTCTGCAAGCAGAAGAGGCAAAGGTCCTGGGAAGGCAGCCTTCTGCTGGTGTTGCTCTACTAGCCGTCCCTTTCTGATGTCTTTGCTTTGACATGGCAGTCTGCTCAAATGCAGGCTCGCCCATGGTGTGTGGTTAGGCATTGTAGGCCCTAACAAATGTGCAGACAGTGAAGATGGGGCCAGCAGGGGTCAGTTTAGTACCAGATTAAGCAGCGAACACAGGTTTTACATCTGTGTGAAGTGCAGGGAGGATAGGAAATGACCTGCACTGTCCAAACACAAGCTTCTAAACTTCAGGCTGCACCAGAAGATTTCCAAAAGCGCAAAGAGGTATCTTCAGCAAATTTGCGTGGATGATGAAGGCGATGGCAGAGGATAAAGTACAGTCTATAAATAAGTTCTCTGACTTGCTATACCAACGCTCTGAGCTATCCTTACTTTTCCCAGTTTGTGTGGATGTATGCTCCAAGAATCTGGAAATGTGATGTGCATTTATTTGACCTTAGCTACTAGCAGGCTTTGTAAAATGCTTTATGTCCCTTTCCCTGTGCAAAGATGAACTGCCACTAGTTAGAGTTTGCATGTGAAATGTCAGTGTCCCGCAGTTTATATATGAGGCCAGACATGAAATGATTACTTCTGGCTACCAATCTTCAAGAGAAATAGCTTCCGGCTAGTATATATATTCCCTTGTTATCTTAGTGGATTTGCATGGCCTTTTCTTTGCATCCTAGATGTATGGGCTTGACATTTATAGGACTGGGATCCCAAATACTAAAAATTGAGTGTGTGCTGGACCCAAGAACTATCCATGGAGTTACTTGCTGATGATAAGCTCTCTGCAGAAAAATATCGCCTTGCTGCTTTGGTGTGCTTTCTTCCGACCAGTAGCTTCTTGCCGTGTTGTGTTTAGGGGGCCTTTGATATGCTGAACACCACATCCACCCAAACACAGATCCAAAATATTTGGGGGAGGGGAGAGTGCATCTATACTCTACACAGTTTTTCTTACAATCCCTGACAATACTCTACAGCCATGACTGACAGCGCACACTGTATCTGCTATGATAAGTGATCTAGGGATGATTTAAAGTGGGTGAAGGAAGGGTAAGCATCTTACTCAGGCACTGTGCCACTCATGGAAGGGATTCTGAACATCCCAGGAGTCGGGTATCTGTGAGAGGTTCTGGAACCCACACCAAAGGATAATTATTACTGTTCTCCTCAAGACCTTTATGCAAAGGGCCTCTGGAAGGTAACAGCCAGCCAGACCTAGGATATAGCGTAGGAGCCTGCAGTCTCTTGTTTTGTGAACTGGTTGTGTGCTGGGTCTATCAGAACCCTTCAGGCTTCCTTTGTCATCCATTTCCCATGACCCAGCACTGCCTTATTTCCCTGTTTGCTCTCTGCGTGGGTTATATTGCTTACAAACTGCCTTTGTCTTGCATCCCACTTATTGTTAGCTGTAAAGTAAAACCCACTGCATATAAGGACTGTTCTTTAATCCAGGCTTTTGGGGAGCCCAGTCCATTAGGGACAGCCACAGGAGATGTGTCTTTCCATACAGGAACAGGGTTCTTTCTCTTGGGACAGCTGAACGGTCTGTGGTTCCTGTAGAGTAGTCCACCAGGGCCCAGAGGATGCTGGGCTGATGGAGGTGGTCTGTTTGTGGTCAGGAAGGACCAGGCAGCAGCTTTATTTGCTGCAGTAGGATGTGGCTCTGTGGTCTTGGCAGTTGATAGTTAGCCCTGGCTGGTTCTGAAAATGCTTAGTGTATTTGATGTATGAAGCCTCTGTTTTTTGTGTTGTTTTTTTTTTTTTAAACAATTTGTTTTTTTAAACAATTCTATAGTAGTTTTATTTGGTGCAGAATGCACCCTCCACAATCTATTATGTTAAAACAATATATATTTATTCTATCTCAGTGCCTAAGGGTGAGGATCTATGCCTGAATGGATGTTGGGGTGAAGATGTTGGGGCTGAGTCCTCATCTGGGAATCTGGGGGGGAAATATATATATAGTTTTGTTTTGTTTTGAGGTGTTGTCTCTCCATATAGATCAGGCTGGCCTTGGTCTCACCATCCTCCTTTCAGCCTCCCCATGGCTGCAGTGACAGGTGCTGGCTTCCACCCATGACTTAAACTGATTTTTTTCTCCTTTCTCTCTCTCTCTCTCTCTCTCTCTCTCTCTCTCTCTCTCTCTCTCTCTCTCTCTTTTCCTTTCCATTCTCTTCCTTTTCTCCCCTCTCCCCCATCTCTTACTGTTTTTCTTGGTACTAGTGATCCACCTTGGACCTAACACATGCTAGACAGCCATTCTACCACTGAGCTGCACACTCAGCGCCTGTCCCCTCCATCTCATTGTTTGCTAAAGTCTACCCACAGTTGCCAGATATCTCTGTGTTGTTCTTTGCCATATAATTTACCTGATTGGTCAGGCAGGGAGGCCTGCAATCCAAGTTTTCTAGCAAGACAGAATTTTATGCACCATGTCGTTATCACAAGAGTGACACACAAACTTTGTCATATATTGTTGGAGAGAAGCAAATCACTGCTTCTGCTCACACTCCAGGGGAGGGGGCGTGAACACTGGGAGGCAGGGGTCACAGTCGGGGACACCCTGGCACATCCACCCCACCCACAATGGAAGTGACGAAAGCAAGCAGAGAGCTTGGGAAAGGGGAGTGCCTAAGAGGAGACCATGCCTGGCTTTCGCATGGCAGCATTTCTAGTCTTCCAGGCTGATGTAAGGCTGCAGAAGTGTCTCATTGTTGTTCCTCATTTACCTTCTGTTCTAAAGGATCCTATTGTCTTGATGCCTTTGTCTTTTAGTAAATTTAACTGTGTAGTTAGATGGGTATGTAAATGTGCATACCCATGTCACTAACCATGACCGTGACCACAGCCTCTACTGTCGCCATCAACACCAATATCTAGAATATTCAATCACCTTCAGAATTCCAGATCGCTTTCAGGTGACAATCCTTCTGTACCTGGCTATAGTAACCATTGATCTGCATTTGGCTTATAGGTTAATTAGCTTGCTTCTGAATACCTGGTCTGCCTTATTTCACGTAATACTGTGACTTTTATCATCCCCATTGTTGCTTGTGCTCTTCTATCACAGAGTGGCAGATGTATGGGTATGATGCAACTTGCATATCTTGTCATCTGCCAATGAGCATTTGTATTCTCTTTAGTGATTCGGAACTGTGGCCAATGCTGCTATGGATATTCAGGCACAAATCTTTGTGTGGACATATGGCTTATTGCTCTCACATAAACACCATTAATGAAATCACTGGGTCATATAATAAGTGTATTTTTCAATTAACAAGATAGTGCCAAACTATTTTCCAACGTGATTATGCTCTTTTGCATTCCCACCTGCTGCATATGAGGTTGCCAACGTGCTGCATCTTCACCACGACTTCATATAGTCTCTCTTTTCAATTTCACCCCACAGAATGAGTGGACAGCGACAGCTGTGGTGGTTTTAGTTTGCATTTTACCCCCATTTCTCCCTTTTCTTTCTTCTCCTCCTACTCTAAGCTTTGAATCTACCTGTGGGTCCTACATGTGCTAGCTCTGGTACTGAGCTATACCTTCAACCTTAGTTTGCACTTCATGATAATAAATATTGTCAAGCATTTCATATAGACCTTTTGGCCATTTATATATCTCCTTTCACGAAACCTTGCAATTCCTTTAAGGTGGTCCAAACTGGATGGATTTATTTTAGCTGTTTATATTCACAAAATGGTACCGCCCTTTTTATGCAGTTGCTCACGTACTAATTTATGGCATATATTAAACAGCCACCAGATACTAATTGCTTTCTACACATTGCCTGGTATACATATCTTCATATCAGCCCTCTGGTATTATCCCCTTTTTATGGATGGAAAGTTGAGACCTAGAGAGGCCGAGTAACCTGCCTGCCGTGATCAGGCTAATAAAGAATGAAGTGAATGTTTAAACTTGTGTGTCTGACTTCATGTTTATGCCCTGGGCCAGGACGAGGCACATCACATCTGTGTTAGAGTAGCACACCTGAGTAGCTGCAGTGGGGCTGTTCTGACCATCACAGCACATTTGCTGCCCACTGCCCTTGACCGGCATGCTTGATTCTCCCTGGATCAGCAGTGTGGCCGGGCCAGGAGGAGAGACATCCTCTCTTCCTAGAAGCGACTTCCTGTGACAGCAGACTCTTCTCAAAATAAGTAAGTAGTGCGCTAAATCCTCCAACAAAGATAAAGACTGAAAACTTAGAGTGCAGTAGCGCTTACCAGGTATTCTGGAGGGACCTGGAATTTTCTGTGTAAATGTGAGGCTGTGCGACAGATTCCACACAGGTGGCATTCTTTATCCCCGTGCTGGTCTCAGCAGTCTCCTGTGCCTTGGGCTTAGCATTTCTGGGGACTCTTTTGAAGATTTGAAGTGTGGTCTATACAGAGAACAAAGGAGCAGATCAAGACGTTAGTTACCGGTGCTCTCTGACTTGGCTGCTTTCACGCTGTCCTTGTCTGTGATGAGGCATTTAATTTCATAGGGTTTATAGGCTACTCAATAAAATTTGGCTGAGTTTGGACCGGTTGGGGGGACTGTGTGCTTCAGTTAGTGAAAATCTTGAGTTATACAATTTCAGAAAGTCACAGGGTTGCTTTCAATTATGTACAATAATTTAGATTTTTTTTAATGCATGGAACAAATGTGTACACTTGGAGAATGGAGTCCACAGCGTCCAGCAACAGTGGCTTGAAGCGAAGCCCCAGAAATAAACATCGGGATTGATGTCAGTGTGCCCACATCAGTGCTTTTTACTGCGCGGCTCATTCTTTCTATAAAAGTCAGGCATTGCGAGAAGTCCAGATGTGAAGCGTAGAATAATAAAACCAGAGAAAGAATACATCAGAGATTTGTAAAACCCAGTTAATATGGAAGTAATTAACTATGGGAATCATGGTATGTTCTTTGACAATAACCTTGAAACTTCATTTTTGTGTCTAATGACTCATGGTCTCATAAAAAAGGAAGGGGAAAATATGCTCTCAGGCAGGATATGAAGAAGTTTTGAGGTTTTCTCTTTTCTGATTTGCACACACAGGAGGTATTCAACCCATAATGTGGTATTATGGGTTGAAGAAAAGCATGGCAGTATTGGAGGAAGGTTTAGCTTTAATGCTTTATAGAACAAATTAATAGAAGTAGGCAAATTTTCTTGCTTTACAATGTAAAAATTAGAAAAAAGAAATTAACGTAAATCAAACAGAAGAAGAGAAGTAATGACAATTAGAAAGAAAACCAAACTAGGTGGTGATACATGAAAACAAAACAGAGACCAGGCATGGTTACACACACCTTTAATCCTAGTGCTTGGGAGGCAGAGGCAAGCAGATCTGTGCGAGTTCAAGCCTGGCCTGGGCTACAAATTGAGTCCAGGACAGCCAGGGTTCTATTATACAGAGAAACCCTGTCTCAAACGACAACAACAACAAAAAACAAGAGAGAGAGAGAGAGAGGCACAGACAGACAGACAGACAGAGAACATGAATGAAACCAAATGGTAGAGCTTTGAAAAAATCAACATGGCTAACCCATTGGCTCCATTGAGGAGTGGGGAGGAAGGGGTGAGGAGAGAGGGAGGGGGCAAGGGCAAAGAAGGATTTTGCTCAGATTGTTAATGAAAGTGGAAACATTACTACTTATTAATAATGGAAAAATTTATAAAGGAATTTGAAGAGCTAGTCCTTTGCCAAGAAATTAGGTACCTGGGTGCGTTTGATGAATTACAAGAATCAAACAAAAAAAAATGTGTACTGATACTAAACATGATGAAATAAATAGAAAACTTGAATAGAACTATAATTAATGTGGAGATTCAATCTAGGAAAGAGATCTCCCAAACAAGAAAGGCTCTAATTAGTTAGCTTCACAGCTAAATTTTATTAGGCATTTAAAGAATGAACACAAATGATCAGATTTTTTTTTTTAAACAGAAAATTACATAGCAGGGAAGCCACCCAGCATCACCTGGATACCAAAGCCAGATAAGACCACTACAGGAAAAGGAAACTATAGCCCTTGTGACCTTGTGACCATGTGACATAGTCCTCAGCAGTACACTGTCAAGCTAGATTCAATAGCATGGTAAAAAGGATTTATATTATAGTGAAATGAGATTTTAGTCCTGGAATGCAAGGCTAGTTTAACACATAAAAATCCATGCAAAAAAAAGCATTTCCTAAAACTTAGCATTTCAGGAGCTGGGAATATAAGGAAACTAGCTTAGCGCCATTCCAGAAAGTCGAAGTTTTATAACAGAATGCTCAAAGACTGATGAGTTCTGAAAGGTGACTGTTTTTACCACTTCTGCTCAGCCTAGTGCCAGCATCTTAGCCAGATTAGGAAAGAACAAGAACTAAAAGGTGTCTACACTGGATAGGAAGAAGTGAAACAATCTCTGTTCACAAAGCCATATAAAGTTATGTGGAGGAAACCCCGAAGGTTCCATGAAAACTGGGCAAAGTTTAGAGTAGCCAAAATTGATAATTACAGCCAAGTGTGGCCAAGTTCTCTACCCCTGTAAACCAACAACTCTGGAGGCAGAGGAGGAATGAAGCAAGCTTGGGGCCAGTCTGGGCTATAGAGCAAGATCCTTTCACGCACACAAGCACACACACACACAAAGTGTGAAAGTAATCTACAGACTACAAGTACAGGGGATGGACTAAAAGTACATCTTGTCCCAGCTTTTCAATGCTAAATTATACGGAGGGATGTTACTGAAGGTTGTTCTGGGTTGTGAGTGTTTTATTAACCCTGAACTGTATGCTTATAATAATATTATTTCAATAATAATATTCTATCTATCTATCTATCTATCTATCTACCTATTATTATCAATAATAATGTCTATCTATCTATCCATCTATCTGCCTACTTTGGTTTTTTTTTTTCCCTATAAAGATTTTATTTTAGAACAAATTTTTTTTTCTTTTTATTAAGCAAAGATGATGGACATCAGAGGAGGGAGAAAACAGGGAACAGGACAGGAGCCTACCACAGAGGGCCCTGAAAGGCTTTACTTTGGTTTTTTGAGACAGGGTTTTTCTTTGTAGCCCTGGCTGTCCTGGACTCACTTTGTAAATCAAGCTGGCCTTGAACTCACAGAGATCCACCTGCCTCTGCCTCCCTGGGCACTGGGATCAAAGGAGTGTGCCACCATGGCTGGATGTTCATAATTATTGAGGCAGTAACTTTAGGTTATACATAGCTTACCACACTAAAACATCTTGAAAAAGATCAAGTTTCAACCCAGGGCTTTTGAAGCTATTGTACTTTGAGGAGTGAGTACTTTGCTATAAATTCACAACATTAAGAATGAATTTCAGTTAATAGAGTATATTGTATACATTTTAAATATATGTGAGTAAAGCATGTGTCCAGTTTATTCAGAATTAAGAGGGCAGGGTATGATAAGGGTCAAATCTGTACTAAAGTTACTGCTTTTGTTTATAATATTAAATGATTTGGTTAGGATTTATTGAGAGAAACTCATCCAGTTCACTCTTTGCTTGAAATTACTGTGCTTGGCATTCTGTGGCTGTGCTCCTGGATCTTAGTGGATGTTGAGGATAAGCCTCCCCGAACACAGAGGAATAACTAACTTGGTCAGATAAATCCGAGGATCATCCTGTGGCATGGGGGGAAGAGGATGATGTTAGAAATTGCACAGAAGTCGATTCTTCGTCTCACCGTCCCCAAGTATCTTTCGCTCTTCAGCTTCCTGACGTAGGCTATGAGATTGTAATATTAATAACACAGTCAGGAGAGGGTCGAATTCATTCATGTAGCATGGAAGCCGTGATACTGAGGTGTTTGTATAGGTTAGCATGTCTTCATTGTATCTGTTGCTTCTAGTGAAATACCTTGTTTGAAGTCAGCTTTAAAACAAAAGGGAACAGGGTCACTTCTGAAGGGGACAGACTTAACCCTTGACCTCAAAGGCTGCAATTTAGGTTACTAGTACAGTGTATTTTGTGACGTTATGCGTATTCAGGGGGATGGGTGAAGGGGTGGTTTTATTCCTTAACATCAAACACACTTGTTGGATTTTAATGATCCTGTTGTAGTATTGAGGTCCTACAACTTTATAGCTTTTCATTTTTTACATAAACCTTTTAAATTCTTCCATTTTTTCACATTAGCCAAGTCATACGCCTACTGGTGGTGTAAATTAGAGACCATTTTGTTAATAATGATACCAGGATAAATTGATACTTTGATAAGATATATAGGAAACATTTTAGAAACAGAAGCTTCCAAAAGCCCAAAGAAATCTGGGCCTGTCAGTTTGCAAAACCTCATACCCAACAATGGTTAATATATGAGGCTTACTGTCTTAGAAAAGGCAAAACGGAATCAATGGAGCTAGGAATAGAAGAATCTTTTTTTTTTTAACTTTTTTTATTGGTTCTTTGTCAGTTTCACACCATACGCCCCAGTCCCACTCATTTCCCTTCTCGTTGTGGAAGCAGTTGTGTGTCACAGTGTGTCCCACTTTGTCCGCACTTCTTTGCTTGCAAATGTTCATTGCAGTGACTCACTGGTCTGGTACGTGGTCATTGGCTTCTTCCGCCCTATCAATACTGAAACCTCACTGGGACTCCTCTAAGATATCCTGTTGTTGCCCTGTGTCATGGAGGTCCTGTAGTTTTGGATCTGCAGCACCATTCATGCACTCCAGCAATTCATCAGTGGGGTAGACGTGTGGGCCACTTCAAAGCCCTGGATCTGGACCTGAGAGGTATCTAGCTGACCAGCCAGCTCTCCCGGTCTCATGCCCTTGGACTGCTTCACCATCAAGGAACGTCTCCATCCAGGGCCATCTCCACTCTGTTGCCTAGGCAAGGTGTGTGGCCTGTTCTCCTGAGTGTTGCAGTGGGTGAGGGAATTGGCAGTTCTTCCACTGTCGTGATCCTGGACCAGCTTTCCTGCTCCCATAAATAGTGAGGGACATGGGCGGGGAGAAGGACACCTCCGTCATCTGTGCACTGCCCAGCCGATAAGAGGCAGGGCTGGCTCTCCTGAGCTCATGCCATCAGCCTGTTCACCTGCAAAACATCCCTACCCCCCACCCCGACACCCATTGCCAGCTCTACTGTGCTGCCTAGGCAATGTTCAGAGCCTGATTTACCTGACTGCAGCAGCAGATGAGGGGCAGGGATAGCTCTCCTGCTTTCATGATCCTAGGGCCAGCTCTTCAGCCTGCCATAGGTCGCAAGGGGCAAGGGTGGAGGAGGACATCTCTCCTTCCCATGGCAGACAAGTTTCAGAGCCAGCTCTCCCGTGCTCACATCCTCAGAGCCAGCTCCCCACCACCAGGGTCACTCGACTCTGCTGCCCATGCAAGGTACAGGGCCTGCTCTCTGGAGTGCTGCGGCTGGCTAGGGGAGGTCTCAGCTCTCCTGCTCTCCTGCCCTCAAGGTTAGCTCTCCTGAGGTGGGGCCAGTTCTGTACAGTCCTCAGACATCAACATGTTCCCGTGTAGCAGCCTAGGCCAAGGATGTCTGCCTAGTCTTTGTTGGTAGCAGACCCTTGCTGCTACAAGGCCATGGACCCAGACATGGCTCCTGGAGGCAGCATAGGTCAGGACCCCACCACAGCCCCAGGTTGCCTTACAGGTTACTCACAATTGGCTGTTCCTCACTACCCTTGAGTCTCCAGTTCTGCCTCTCTTCACTGTGCCCACAGCCTTCTGTTTTTCTTTCTCTTCCATTTCACCAACACTTACTTTCTCCTCTTAGTGACACCGGGGTCC
The DNA here is from genome assembly GCF_030254825.1 of Meriones unguiculatus. NCBI lineage: Eukaryota > Metazoa > Chordata > Mammalia > Rodentia > Muridae > Meriones > Meriones unguiculatus. Next base: position 98,716,676 of record NC_083359.1, on the reverse strand, counting down.
CTGGATATCTGGGGTCATCTCAGGAGTGGTGTCACGAGTACTATGCCTTGCTCGTACACTAGGCTGGTGGTCATTTCAGGCTAGCTTCCTGTCCGGGCCCCATGGTGCCAGTCTGGTGGTTGTCTCAGGCTTGCTCCTCTGTAAGCCAGTATGAGTGGCCGCTTGCAAGGGTCATCACTCCAGCTCAGGTGGGGTTCTTCCAGTCAGGCTTGCTTCCAGTGTGCGTCTGGCTGGCGCCAGACTGGTGATCATCTTAGGCTAGCTCCCTGTCTGCCCCCCCTCACCCCCCCCGGGACTGGACTGGTGGTGGTCTCATGCTCATATATATATATATATATATATATATATTTTTTTTTTTTTTTTTTCAGGGAATGTTAGGCTGCTAATCATTCAGACATCCATAGGTCAGAGCATAGACATAGCTTCTCCCTTCTCTGCCACCTACTGACACACATGAGACATAACATCCAAGAACAGAAGAGTCTTTACGTGAGAAGCAGGACCTGAGTTTGACCTAAAGTGTTCTCACTTCTCAGGAAGCCTCGCCAGACATGCACCAGCGTCCAAGGTGTGGTCTCTGCTTCTGAATTCCTGTCCAACATGGCTGTCTTTAGAGCGTGAGGAAGATTCAAAAAGTTTGAAGGTTTGGAGGCATGGCCTAGGTAGTGGATTTTCCAAGGGTGTATAGGCAAGGACTGGCTAGTGGGTTTTATTTGTTTTTGTTTTTTACTTAAAGAGATTTCTACAAGTAGGGAACTGGGAAGGAAGAATTCGAAGTAAAGGCTCTTACGTGTAAATACTCAGTTCTTTGATAAGATCTGTCTGTACCAGAAACAGTTTGTTGGTGTTTGGAGAAGTACTCTAAGTACATTCTAATGATAATTTGAGAATGTTTCCCCAAAGTACTATTTTTATGAGAGTGTAGGGATTTACTTATTAACTGAGAATAATAATAATAAACCCCATTTTTCCTGTTTTAGAATTAGGCCAAGAATATAGATTTGCAGCTGTTTTATCATCTGATAAATAAATTTTCAGTTCTTCGCCTTCAAGTTGTATATTAATGAGTGCATATTTGCTTTGTAGGTTACCTAGGCAATATTTTTGCTTTGGCTCATCTCTTTTTGGCCCAAGCTATCTGTTCACTGCTTTGTATTCAGCCCATGCAAATTTATTTTAATGTGGCTCTATTTCATCTTTAATCAGGCAGGCAAATATTCTAATAAAAAGTTTCAAAGTGAATATTTTATGGCCTAGTACTAAATATATACTTTATAACTTTGGGAAGAGCCATTTGTCAGGTTCATAAAATGACATATCACCCCCAGAAATAAAATTACTCTGGGAGATTTAATGAGAGAGAATTAAGATGCTGTGGAATAGAGAAGAACAATATTATTTTTTTGAGTTTATATTTTTATATGGTATTATACTTCTTTTGAGTTTTTAATTGAATATACACCCCTTTTTGTTACTGGTTTAAAGACTATTTAACATTATAATGTTTTCCTTAAATCATTAGTGAGATTTGACATTACAATAATCAAATTGTTTAACCAACATTAGCTGTCTACTAGATTCTTTGAGGCTTAGGGGGAGCTAATTTTGTGGCATTTAAGTCATTTGCAACAGTGGACTTAGTGATTCAAAACATGTTTAGAAGGGACTGTTTTGGTTTGGGAACTCAGAGGAAGGCAATGCTGATACTCTCAGTGTGGTTTGGACATGGCGTTTAAGCTGGACCCATAAAGATGAGGATATCGCTATTGTATGGAGAAAATAAAATGGGAAACAAACAGAGAACACATAGAATGCTACTTCCATGTTCTGTCACCAAGAATTGCTGAATCAATCAGGTACTATAACCTTTGCTATATGGTGAAGATAAAGTTTATTACACGATTAGGGGTTAAGGATGGATTACAACAGAGCCAGTGAAGGGGGTCCCCACGAGTCTCGCTTGAAATCAGGTTTTTAGCAAATAGAATTGAGAAAGTGAACCTTGAACATATGATACAAATTTAGTATTCTAAGGAGGCAAGTCAGTAACATATGGGATTGAAATTAAATGATAGCAAATGTGTGGACCTTAAGTGACAAATTAACTCACACGGGACAGAAGATCCTTAAACCTGTAGTTTGGGAGAAACATCCATGATCTCATTAGCTGAAAGATTGTTAGTGTAGGGGATTGAGACCAATGTTTATTTGCTTTTATACAATTCCACTTACAAAGTAGGCATTGTGAAAGTATTTGCAATAGTCCTTTGGTCCATCTAGATTTTTCACAGGCTGTGTAAGCAGGCCAGGCTAAGAGCTCATTTATTGTGATGATCACCGGATGCCATTGTGCTCCTGACAGGTCTGTTCCTTCAGCTGGTTTGCTGATTTCCAGCCATGCTTCATGATTCTGGGTTGGCGTCTACTGACGCATCCCAAGGACTGTCATCCCTGAAGGGACCTCTGTAGTCTCACTGTTTCTGTTTTTATTTCATGTGCAGCTTTCTCAATTGGATTATTTTCATCGTCTTTTATACTTTATGTCCTCTCTGACTCATCCTTGGAAATATTTAATTCCTCTAAAAAAAATAATGGTGAACTTATTAGCCTTCTCTTCAGAAATCTCTCCCCATTTTGTGTAACCTGCCATCTTGTGGTGCCCCATGCCATGGGTGAGGTACAATGCCTGCTGGAATGTGGTCTGTCCCACTGCTGGATTTGTCCTGACCTAGCGTGTTCCCCACCTCTCTGAGCTCAGTTCCTAGGTCCCCACTGTAGAGGTGGTAATTCATTATCTCAGCAGGCCAGGAGGTGTGTCTGTCTCCTTGTAAAATGCTTGACGACTTGTTGGCATTTAGTAAACATTATTCTTTCTGTCTCAGTGTCCTTAGACATGAAATGGATTTTTAAATAAGGCATGTGATTGGTATCTTGGCTTATGATTACTTTTGTGATGGTTGCAGGTGAATTTTTTGAAAGTTTTGACTTTCAAGCATTGTGTCTCTAAGGCTGCTTCCCCCATTCTCCCCCTTCCTTCCCTTCCACTGGAACACTTAGGTTTTTCAAGAGCTCTTCCTAATCAGTTTGACTAATTTTGTTAATTAAAAGTTAATAATTATTCACATTTTCTCCGCTTCAGCCATGTACCTGTGTGCATGTTCCTAGAGCATGGAACGTCTTGGTCTGTTTCCTCATCTTTTACCTGTTCCACTCGTCAGTCTGCTGAGAACCTTCTCCATCCAGCTCTGCTTGCCTTCCTGTTTCTGCTACAAGTGGGCATGGTTGGTTTCCCCTCTCTCTCTGCTCAGAGTTTGCCCTTTTACTTCCCATGGATTTGGTTCTGATTGATATGGGGTTGATCATTTCCCATTTTCTTACCCAATAAACTGAAACCTACTTCAGAACCAGGACACGTGTGACGAGGCTCCCTCTCACTGAGTTGTGCGGCACCCATGGGCTAGAACTAGTCAGTGGAGGCAAACAGCAACAGAAGACCTTTTGACTGTGAAGTAATGACAGTCAAAAGGAATTGCAGTTTGATTCACATATGTCTGTGTTTGCCTTGAAAACACAACATGGTTCAGAGTTGATCGGAATGCTGTATGTTTGGGAGAGCATGAGAAGTCTTGAAAGGTAGAGTGGCCTCTGGATCGTCAGATCACACACACTTGGAGCAGCTGCGGAGTACTGGGCTGAAGTATCGGCCTCAGCCTGCACCCATTTCCTCTTGGAATCTGTTTGAAGTGCCAGCTTTTGCCACCTGCCGGGGGACAGTCATAATTAAAGAGGCAATTTCTCTTTTTAAAACTATATTCTTTAAATATACTATAGTTGAGTTAAAATATATTTTAAGGGATATGAGTCTGGGCCTAAACATTCACCTCTATTTTATTTTGTGGAGACAAGTCCTCTAACACGGAAATCCAGTGACGTTTTGTTGAGAGTGTGCTATGGTGCAGATGCATGCTGAGTCTTAGAGGATGCTGTGTCACGGTGGACAGAGAAGTGGGCTCATAGCGAAGGTACTGTGTGAGGCAGAGCACCAGGCAGAGGCAGGAACTTCATAGAAATATTTGTACCCAGAAGAAGGAATGGGGCTGGAACGGTAGTGTGTTTGTGCTGGGCAATTACTTAATTTCTCTGTTTCTTCATTTGAAACAAAGAAATTATAAGATCCAATTCAGGAGGGTTGAGCTAAAATATGGCAACATGCCCAGAACTGTGTCTGGTACAAATTAATAGATAATTAATAATTGTTAGTTCAACAGTGAAAAAATAACATGTCCCTGGTCCCTAGCAGCATCAGCCTTTAAAATTGGCTGCGTGTGCACTGTGGAATTGCAGTTTGATTCACATATGTCTGTGTTTGCCTTGAAATCCTGTGTAATCCTCACTGGTAATCCAAGAACAACACACACACACACACACACACACACACACACACACACATACACACTCCTATACACAAGTATACTCACATTTTAATTATTTCCTTGTCCTGTTGGAAGAAAAATCTGTTAAAGTTGTTGCTTAATACATGAGACGTTCTTAGACGCCTGTTACAATCACTGAAGTACTTAAGCGATTGCAGGCAGCACAATCACTGGAGGAAAGGCTGCACGCAGAAACAACATCTATTAGTGCTGAATTCCAATAGTTTATTATTTTTTATTTTTTAAATATTCCACCGCTACCTGAAGTGTGATGATGCTTGTTTGGTGATGGGACTGGGGGTTGAACATGGCAGGTGACCTTTCAGTCACTGAGCTCCAGCCCCTAGCCCCGGGGTGTGATCGCTGGAGATTTACTGTAATGAGAATGAAGCTGAGTGAACAGCTCACCTGTTTGTTTGTTTTAATTCTTTTATTGTTTTTTTTGAGACGGGGTCTTACTGCCTCAGACTTCCTGCCTCAGAGATCCACCCGCCTCTGCCCCCTCAGTGCTGGCACTAAAGGCGTGTGACGGCGGACCTGGCTGAGTGCCCAGTGTTAAACATCCCCTTTCCTATTTGGAAGAACATAATCTCTGCCACTCCTTCCAGAGTGCAGCAAACTGATTCTTTGTGGCTTATTTTTGTGAATGATTGCTTATGCCATGTGGTATGGAAGCAAACTGTCCTCACTTGCGTAGGTCAGTGATTTATGATAAGTCTCACTAAGTGAGCTCAGGCTAGCCTCAAACTTAGGCTTTTTCTGCCTCAGATTCCCCAGCACTGGGATTACAGTACGTGCCACTATGGCCAGGTAATAATGTGTTTAGACTTTCTCTTATCATCAGGTGAAGATTAAAATGGCCATTTTATACATAATTGTATATATCCCATAATTTATGTTGATGACATTTCTGTATTTATTGAATGTCATCTTTTGAAAACATTATGTCTTTACTCTAAGGGAGTAAACCTATTTTCTGAACTTACATTATCATTAAACCTTAAAATTCAATGACTATAAAGTAGCATTAAAGCAGCAGCAAAATTCATTAAATTTAAATTGCTTTTAAGTAAATTTTCAACCTTCTTAGATATACTCTTGAGTTATAATAGAAATGTCAAATAACATAAAATTCAAGACACTTCTAGTTCCATATTGAGCCTACAGAGTATTAAATATTAAATGTTAATTTATTTCATGCTACTGGGAGGTCACAATGATTCAGTGTTTAATGAAAAAAGATACAGTTACTTGATGGCTTTTCTACATTCTGTAACAACTGTGTTTGTTTATACCAATTAACAGGGTTTGTTTTGGTGAGCATATTTCAGTGTTATTAAGCCATATATGAAAATAGTTATTTTAGATAAATTCAACATCTGAAATTGGTAACTCTCAAAATTAAAATTTTTACCTCTTTTGTAAAATACAGACTTTTTTTAGTGAAGGAAATGAGGCAGTCATGATAGACATTAGACGTGGATGAATTGTACCTGGCAAATTTAAGAAAGGTAGTGAAATGTTCTAAATAATGAACCTGGAAAGAGAATATTGCCTTAAACAAGTGGAATACTGTTATGCCCAGTTCACGAACCCCAAAAGACCAGGAATAAATAGACTCCGCTATAAACACATGAGGTTTTTTAATTGTATATGCGTTCAAACATGGGACACAAACCTTCTGTGGAAACAGGAGATGAATGCAGCCCAGAGGTCTATGGGTGCAGAGTTTTTAAAGGGAAAAAAAAAATAAAAAAAATTAAAAAAAACGCAAGCAGGAACTTACATGCATTGGTATTACATGATTGGGTAAGGGAAATTGATTTTTGAAATGATTGGCCCATTTTGGGCGCCAAGACTACATGGCGGGGAAAGAATGCAGTAAGGCTAGTTCTTCCCTTCAGGGCAAGACATGTCTCCTCCTAGCTAGCCTTTCAAACAATACCCACTGATTTTTAAGTCTTTGGTCTTTCAATATGAATTAGAAACCTTTAGAGTGCATCTGTTTTTGTTTTATATTTTAGAGTCACTGAGGTTATATGTTTTAATGTGTATGAGCTGGCGTGAATTATTTATACCCGTGTACTTTGGCTGTTTAAATATGTAAAATGAGGGTCTGGAGAGATGGCTCAGTGAGGACCAGGGTTCAGCTCCCAGCACCCACGTGGCAGCTCACAACTGTCTGTAACTTCTGGTCCAGGGGCTCCTGTATCCTCACACAGATACACATGCAGTCAAAACAACAACGCACATAAGATGAACAAATAACACATCAAATGCATAAAATGGATTTAATGACAGTCCGTATTGAACAGCATTCCTTGAGTTGTGCCTGGCGGCTAGCTCACGCCATGTGTTAGCTTGCATCAGTCTGTGTGGTGAGAGGGGTTAGTTGGAAGATGGGCAGATCCTCACTGTCGCTTGCAGCAGCACTGTGCTGGCGGACAGGGTAGTGCTCCAGTCAGGAAGCGACTCTCCTGGAAGGGGCTTTGCACCCGTCATTTACCCTTGAATGTGCAGAGATGCTCTTACTTGAAGTCATCTCCGCCACTTTCCTCTATCAGAAAATGAAGTCATCCTCGATCCTCCTGTGCAGTGTCTTTATCCTGTCCCAATAACCCAGCTCCACCAGACCCACAGCACACTTCCACTCCAGCCCTGACACCCTCCTCCCACCAGGTCTGTGTGGATTCCGTCTGTTGGTTTTGTCTGTGTTCATCATATCTGAGTCAACTCTCAAATCCATACATACAGTTTCATGTAGAAAATTTTCTTTTGAATTCTCAAAGTATTTGTTGTGTACTTTAACTTTGATTGCTTAATTAGACACAAGGTCTCCGTAGCTCAGGCTGGCCTGGATCTGTGCAGCTCAGGCTGGCCCCAGACTTAGTTTCCTCAGTGTCTCCAGTGCTAGGATCACAGCAAAAACCACCTCTCCTGCTGCGTGTTTATCTTTTAAAGAGCTGAAGTTTGGTAGTTGACTTCAAGTCTTCATTTTGATTGATTGGTGCGTTAAAGTTCGTGTCATTGGAACGTGCTTGCCCTTTAAATGTTTGGTTTAGGACAGTTGTAGTTACAGTCTAGCATGCCCTCCTCATCTTTCAACCATATACTTTTTTGTTTCTTTCTTGTCTTGTTTGAGAGAATTCTAGATGCACAAAGTCGTCTCGGGAAATGGAGCCTGAGTCTGCCATCTGGGCAGTGTCCTCACCCGTTGTGATGTCCTAGGAATGCTGTCATTGACCGGCCGCGCTCGCCACATTTACTGTCACATACACATACAATGGCACCTTCTGTCTTGCTGTGAGTTTACCTGTTGAGCCTGGTGAAGATTTGCTCTCGTGAAATCAAGCTCTCGCTCAGGAGCTGCAAACACCCTGCATGTTCACCCCTGGCTTGTGCGAATTGTCTGAGCTGAGTTTGATGGCTTCAAATGCACTAAAATCGTATTCTGGGCTCATTTGTTTTCTTCAGGCCGATACAGTATGACAACTAAATTTGTCAAGTGGAAGTTGAAGATGTGAGTATTGGACTATGAAAATGAAGTTTCTGAGAAGCCACAGTCATCATAGAGTGAGAAAAACGGGGTAGTGTTCCAAGTGTGCGTGAGACAACAGCTTAGAATTAGCGTCAAGGCCGAGGAAGACAGGAACATACAGAAGTCGTTTTGAATTTTAGATTTCACGATGAGATTTTTGAGACAGTTTCTGTGGTACGTGACAGGAAAAGAGGAGAGAGAATTGCATTTGAATTCATTCTGCAATTAGAATTACGAATGAACTCAAGGATCTAATTGTGTCACAGATAACATGAAGGCTGCCTGGGGAGAATGCTCACAGTAGACCAGAGGCAAGATTTGTGTAAAAGGGCAAGTGTGTGTGTGTGTGTGTTTCTAACTAGTAAGCTCATAGAATTTTCTGTTTCTTTAAGAAACAGTGCAGTGGGCAGTATAACTATATATATATTTTTTTAACTGGTAAGCCAAATAAGTTTTGGTACAGAGTTTCTTCTTTTTTAAGGAGAAAGAGGAACCCTGTTTTGTAGATGGCTATCATGCTGTGGCCCAATTATCAAATATAATTTAAATGAAATTTTTTATGGAGCCTACTTTTGGAAACATTTTATCCCAGAAATTAAAACATAAAATAACCCCAACAGCAGCTGTATAGGGTTTTATACCAGGCAATTTCCATGAATTAAAACCTAGAATAATTAAGTTTGGGGGCTAATTTGTGTCTTTTCTGTGTTCTCTATACAGGATTGGATAATGCTGTCATTGCCACTAATTTATTTGCGCTTTACAGTCCTTATGTCTTGCTCATGGTTTTATTTGAACTTCAGGAAAACACCTCAAAGCAGCAGGAGGTCAGAGACGCACAGCTCACCCAGGGGTCACACTAGGGATTTCAGAGTCAGGCCACGAGCCCTCTCCTTAGGACGTTCGGGGCAGGAGACCCTGGTGAAGCACAGAGCACATTTGATGCAGGCCAGAACCGCTTACATACCGAGCACAGCCAATGCTGGAGGATGTGACACACACAAAGTCTTGTTTCAGTCTCACGCAGAAAAGGTGTCTTTTCGGGAGACCAGACACATAGACTAGACGGAACTGAAGCTCAGTTTTTACACACACACACACACACACACACACACACACACACACACACACACAGTCTGAATTTGGAAATGTTCCAGGTTAGCAATAAAAACAAATTCAAGATGGTCTAGAAAAATTTAAAATCTTGTAAAAATCTTTTCAGAATGAAACTTTTTTTTTTTTTTTTTTTGTCTGCCTTATATTGTGTCAGGGATGCAGCTTCATTGCATAGTTTCCGTGTGTACTCAGGACCAGTATGGACAAAATTGTTCGATGATCTGTTTTCATCTTTTGGGCGCCAGCCCTATCTTGGCTGTTCGTTAGTTTTGTGAGACAGCTCACCCCTAGCACCTCATCCAGACCCATCTCCCATCCCCCAGTTCCAAGCTACTCAGGGAAAAGCCCTTTCTTTCCCATGAACTAACTATCTGAGGTGAGGCACAGGCTTTGACTCATCAGACTGAATGTCTCTGCACAGCTTTGGGTTTCCCATCTTGAGGGGAGGGCTCCTGGCAGGGGACAGATAAGCCAGAATCTGCGTTCTTCTCCTTCACGAACCGCTGAAGTGCTGGTGTTTCCTCGTGTCACCTGCCCAGTCTAGATAGCAGCTGGCCAGCTTGTACCCTTGTACTTTTAGAAAGATGACAAAAAAAAACAAAACAACAAAACAAAACCAAAACAAACAACCAAACCAAAACCATAATCAAAATAAAATCCTACAAAAATCCCAAACTCACTAGATGAATTAGTTTTGTGTGAAGGTAATAGATAGCTCTTCGCTACAAATAAAAGAGCTACTCCATTCTGGTGTTGTTCAGGAAGCATTTTTCCAAGCAAAAGGTCATGCATTTTATCAAAGTAATGAAACTTGAGTTTTAACCATTGTTTTGCCTGTAGCGTGAGAAGCTTGAGATCTGGTCCAGAGGTCTTTCCTCCCACGCTGCTCGTGTACTTTGAAATGCCATTTCCTACTTGAGGCTAGCATGGGGCGATTTGTTACACTGAGCAGGTAATTTCTCAGTGTGGTTCCTTCGGGCTTTATTGCAAAGCCATCTGACACAGCTGATGGCTGGAGCAGCAGCATTCAGATCGGGAGCCACCCGAGTTTACACCCGTAGCCTGCAGGCCTAAGGAGGAAGCTGTTCGCAAGCACCATTTGGCCTGATAGTTGATTTAGTAATGCAGTGCGTGATCTTTGTAGTCTGGTATTGATACGCAATCAAAAGATCCACTACTGTTTTCACTGGGGGAAGAAAAGGTTGAATTACAGAAACAAATCTAGATGTGTTTACTTCCATATAGGGTAGTACGATACCTAAAAGTAAAGGTTGGAATTGGGGAACCCTAGGTCCGAATTTTCTCTAAAACTTGAGATGAGGCGTCTTCTTCGTGCCTTTGTTGTATACCTTTAAAGGGAAGATGCTAAACCCAGCAGCTTTGTGGAACTAATATACATAGTAAATAAAATCATGGGTGCACCATTAATCTATGTGACAGGGTACCCAACAATTGACATTCTTCTTTGCATTTCTTATAATGCGTTTATGAATATTGGGGTTCCAGCTTCACTGGCCATAACAAATGTGTGTGTGTATAATGCAGAATATAAGCATCAATTCTTTATAAGTTATATGCTGGATCTTTGGCACTTAATCTAATGACCCTAATTTGGATGAGAGCCTTTTCTACCTTAACAAGGGCTCAGACTACTCAAATAGACACAATGAGGCTGTCTTGAGGAAGAATATATTCCTATCCCACATATAAGCTCGCTTGCATAGCTAGAGTAGTATCCAGCTCAGTGCCATCTTATTTTCATGCCGCAGGTTATATTTTCTGTGTTCAGTACAATATTTAAAATGACCCATTTTTTTTTTTTTTACTTCTGCTAGCTCTTACATGTGAATATGCCATTTGCAATATCTTTGTAATGCCAGACTTTTTAACACAGATAACAATGTTTGTCGTTATTATAGGCTAAATGGTTATAAGCTAAGCAAGTACATTTTGGGGGTGAACTATGTGTCGTGGAGATGAGGGGATCTGCCTCTTTCGTTGACTCAGTGTTGCCTTTTCGGGTCCACATCTCATTAATTGCAGTCTTGGTTTGAGTCTTTACTGGTATGTTCATTTGGAGCTTGCTCCTCTGACGTTTGTACTGCTGTGTGTGCCAACATCAAGAGACAACTTTATAAAAATAACAGCACCTCTTTACCTACCCTGCCCCACCTCTGCTCAGTGCTCCAGTGAGTGTCAGATCCTGATTTGTTGTCTTTTTATAATACATACTCTTTCAGTTATTGGGAAAATAAATCCTTTGTTTTCAAATCACGTTTCTCTCCTGAGTCAGAATAGCTCATCAATATTAATGCTCTGAGTTGAATGAGAATCCCAAACCACTGCGTAATTCATCCTGGGCACAGGTGGTGACATGTTCTTAAGAAGGTGAAGGTCCTAAGCCCCTTAGGTTATTACACGGAGACCCTCCTCTAATTATGTAGCCATTTGGTATCTGCATATCTGAAAAGATTGCTCTTCACTTTAGTCTGGTCCCTTGTATTTGATGCGTCGTCAAGTTATCTTGTTATTGGTGAAGCCAGGGCCTTCATCTCTTTTCTCATTTGCACAATAAATTGGTAACGCGGTAGCTTGCCTGTCACCTCCACTCTTCAGGTTTGTTCTTTGCTAACGTTTCTGCCTTCATAATCTCTGGGTTGCTTCTTGTTCCCTTTCGCATTCGGTCAGTGGTTGGGTAAAGGTGGCCTGCATCTCCCAGACTCCGTGGCCACATACTTGCTGGGGGCAAGTCTTTGTCCTAAATTATGAATCTTGCCATCAGGAATAATGGCATAATCTGAAAAGTAGCGACCAGTTTGTGTGTATGTGTGTGTATTTTTATATCTCCCTCTATCTTTCTTTTTCTCCTTCCTTTCCTTGTGGTTCCAGTAATGGGTTCATTAAATAGGCCTTTGGCATATGTAGCTTTCCATGTGTTACAGACTCATTTACAAAGATCCAGGACATAAAATATTGTAGGGAAGTAACTGCTGTCAGTCCAGGAGGATCTATCCTAATTTATATGAAAAATGTCACTGAAACTTTGAAGAGGTTTCAGTTAAAAAAAAAATGTTGAGCATGTCAGTCCCACGGTCGGCTGCAGTCAACCCAGAGTCTGGTGTCCATGAGGTTTGGTTGAAAAAGTAAGTTGCTTTTCTTTGAAAATGGGGATAGATACTTCAGACTCGGCAAAAACACTGTATTGTGGATCTATCTTACATTAAACTCAGAAAATCAAAGCAAAATTGTGCTCCTGGGATGGTAATGGCTTATGTTGGTATCATGACCTTTAACCTCGGTAGCAGAGGTTCCTCTTTCCACGCACAGGGGCCATGGCCACACTCACCTTGTGTGTGCTAATTAAGAAACCTTGTGTTGAAAGTTCAGAGACCGATTCTGCCTAGCTTCAAACCAGCGGAAATCAGTATGCTAGACTGAGAACCTTTTATAGGATCAGAGGAATTCTCTTAGCCAAAATCTGCGGACCAGCTACATTCTTCAGAACGTTGTTTACATGTGACGAGTTTCCCAGTGTCTTTTCTCTGTGTCTCTGTACAAATTTATTCATTCTAGCATATTCCATTTGTTCTTAGTTTATATTCCTATTTTCAAACCGTGTTTTGTTTGTAGATAAAACTGGAAGGAAAAAGAAAAGTTAGATGCTTCCAAATTCCCTCAGGAACTTTACACAGTCCAGCTTCCTTGTGGGTTTGACCAGAAAGGAATGAGAAATGTATGAAAATGAGAAACATTATGATTCTTGAAAGGCAGGCTGCCTCATGGAGATGAGCTCACTGCCCACCCCAATCGCAGAATTAAAGAAAACGGAAACTTCAGCATTTTGAAAAGCATGCAGGTGTCATTATTTCAGGAATAATGGGGAGACACAGTCCATGTAAGCCCAACTTCTGATGCTATGGGAGTTTTCTCCCATATGGAAAACTGCTATGCTGCTCCGCAAACGATCTGAGTGTTTGTCGTAGGCACCAGAAAACAGTGGAATACTCCAGGAGAGTAATACTGGGAATGCTTCCTGTCCTTTCTCTGCGGCACTGGAATGTACAAAGAAAAAAGAATGATGAGTTCATCTGCAGAAGGCCCACTCTAAGGCTGTGTGTTTTATGTTTGGCGCAACACACCCACGCGGCATCTTCCCTGTCAGATGGAATGAGTGAGGCCCACATCACGGTAGCAGGGAAACCATTTTGTCCTTAATAGTAATGTGTTTCAAAACACCATATGAAGTGACTATGGTGTATGCCAGCAATGCTTTCAGTCTTCTGTTTCGCCTGCATTACACATCCTATTTATAAGGTAGCTTTTCCCAAAACAAATGCGGAAAATGATCTGGAGGATGAAGGCTCTTTTTCAGTTTCACCAGCAAAAGCCTCCTTCTCTCCCGTGGCTTGAATCAGCATTTCAGATCTTAAAAGTTGGAAGGTGGAGATCATTCAGGGGATGGTATGGAAGCGGGGCTCCTCAGGAAGGGAGAGGATACAGTGGACTGCGCGCAGGTGTGTGGGTTCCTCAGAGTCCAGCAAAAGGAGCACCGTGCTTTGTGACCATATTCTCACGTGGAAGGAGATGATAATGAAATACTTAAAAAAGTAAATCAAATCAGCAGGCACTATTTTGATAAATCCTTTCTTCCTTTTCTTTCTTTCTTTCTTTCTTTCTTTCTTTCTTTCTTTCTTTCTTTCTTTCTCTCTCTCTCTCTCTCCTTCCTTCCTTCCTTCCTTCCTTCCTTCCTTCCTTCCTTCCTTCCTTCCTTCCTTCCTTCCTTCCTTCTTTCTTTTTTTCTTTTTATTGGCATCAACCCTGGGCCTAAACCCCAAGGCTAAGCAGCATTGTCATGATGTGTTCAGTGTGTGGTCACGGGGACATGTTGTTATAAATCTGACTACCACTCCCATGTACGTAGGAAGGGTTGGACTTCAGCTTATTTTCAGATTTGTTTGGCACCTGACTGGCTGACTGTTCATGTACCTTTAAAAAAGTGTGTTGTGTCTTTAAGGAAGAAAAAAAAAACATTAAAAAATATGTGTATGTTTTACCTAGCTTTAAGAAAAGTTCACAAAGTCTAAAGTGTTCTTTGTTAGCACATGACTGTTCTGTCAAAGTTTTTCTTACACTGCTGTAAGTAAAACAATTAAGGGACCTATATATATATATACATAAATCAAGATTTACACTGATTCCAGCCAGCTGTAGCAGAATATGGGGCCATGATCTAACTGAGGTTAAAATGCTCTTTTGTTTCTATATACTCATATGAGAGATCCTAAACATTTCTTCATTCATTGTCAGTTAAATGAATGGGAAAGGTCTCTTGGCATTTAAAAAAAAAAAGTCAGTTTTGGGGCGGCGAGATAGTTCAGTGCGTAAGAGCGTTGGGTAGTCTCCCAGAGGGCATACATCATGGCTCACAGCTGTCTGTACAACTCATTCCAGGGTATCCAGCACCCTCTTCTGACCTCTGCAGACATTAGGCATGTGCACGGTACACACCCAAGACATAAAGTAAAATAAATAAATCTAAAAGCTTTTGTAGTTATAACACTTACTGTAAATATTTGTAAAAAAGAGAGAATGTTCAGAGCCAAGAGAATGAGAGGGAGTGATTTGCTTGGCTTCTTCAGGGACAAAAATGTCTGTCTCTGACAACTCTAGATGTCTCTAATTAATTATCTAATTAAATAACTTTTTTTTTTTGGTGTGTACGGATCTGTGTGTACCTGTGCATCTGTGTTGGGGTATATAAGCACATTCCTATGTGTGCAAATGGGAGCAGAGGTCAGCTTTGATTTTTGCTCCTCAGGAATGCCACTGTTTTTGTAAATAGAAAATATGGGTGTTAGGTTATATACTGTTATTATTAGCCCTATGATTCACAAATAATAAGACACAGACACCTGTTAGATTTTATAATTGCCTTATTTACCTTGGGCCAGGCAGATATTTCACCTACGCTGGCTCAGTAACCTCACCATCCATCTCCCAGCCCCTATCCAACTTAACCATCCTCATTTGGTCTACCTTCCATCCATAATCCCATGGTACTTGCTTGTATTCTTCATCTGGGCCTTTTCATGCCCTTACTGGAGTCCTTCCTTTTGGCCCACATGGTTTTTCTTCACACTAACCCATCATAGCTTTCTCCTTCCTCCTCTCTTCCCACCGCTCTGTCTCCTCTGATTCTCCTGTCCTCTCCAAGCCTGGGAACCTTAGCTACGCCTACCCCATTCTGCCCTGTTAGGTACTGGCTGTTTAATCAACCAATCAGCTATGTCTTAGGCGGGTTTACAAAACAAGGATAGGTGTAACCAGATCTTGAGGGCCACCAACACCCACCAGACTAACCTTCAACATGCCACCTACCTTATCTTTTCAGAAAGTGAGTCTCTGTGGCCTAGCAGTTATCAAGTAGGCTGGTCTCGCTGGCCAGCAGGCTCCGGGGCTTCACCAGTGTGCTCTCCCAGGGCTAGGATTACACGTGTGTGTGCCTGTGCCCAGCTGTTTTAAGTGGATTAAAAAAATTAACTTCAGCTCCTTCTGCTTGTATGGCAAGTACTTTGCCAAGTGAACCATCTCTTCTATAAGCTCTGACGTCGTGTGTCTGTGTTTTTGTGTGTTTGTGCATGTGCACAGGTTTTACTTTAGTTAGTATGTTCTCTAATATGTTGAAGGATAACATTCTTTAATAGTTAATATAAACTTAAAATATATTCTTAAATATAAATAAACTTAAATGCATTCGAAGTAATGCATTTTTATGCAGCGTATCCTTACATATACATCAATTTACATTGTTTTTCTTCACACCCTCCCTCACTTTCCGCCTTCACCTTTGTCCCCGTGCCTTCCTCTGGCAATCTGCTCCTTCTCCCAAGTAGTTCCCCTTTCCGATTTCATGTTAACGTATTCTTGTGCCAGTAACATTCTCTGGAAGGATGAGGAGAGCCTTCCTGTATTTAAGACTTGTGTAGTATAACTGGTCCTCAGGCTGCTAGAGGGTTATGCCTGAGCTGATGCAGAGGGCACAGAAGATGGGGAGCAAGTGTCAGGGTCCTTAAATGGATTACAGTAGAGGAGTGAAAACAAACATAAGCATAAACCGCAGCCCCCTGAGATGTGTGTGGTAGCAGACATGTATTAGATGCAGAAGTAAACGAGAAGACTGTCATTTTCTCTCAGGGCGGAGAGGAAAGGGTTCTGTAAGAGGCCCCGCCCACACTGCCCTTGACGTTTCCGTAGACACGGAAGTGCTGTGGACCGGCATAGTCTGTGGACCGACATGGCGATGTGGTTGCGGCTGGAGTTCTTCCAGATCGTGCAGGGACACAATACAAATTAATTAGTTTGATGAAAACCAATTTTTTTTTTCCTGTGAGTGCGCATACTTCAGTTAAAAGATTGAATCCATGCACAGTTGATAAATACAGAGATGATACTGAGGTAATGTGACAACCTCTTTGTTTATAGGTGATATGTATTTTTTCTTGACACATGAACTTAATGGTTTTTGTCTAAGGTGGTAGCAGCTGAGGGTACCCCAGCCAGGTGGAGGAACACAGAAACACAGTGGGGAGCCTGAGATCCTGGTACCAACCCTAGTTGCCACTTGCTTCCTTTTATCTCCAGTTCCTGCCAGTTTATTAACTTTCTGTTGCTATAACAAATATCCCCAGACAATCTGTTTATAAAGAGAAAAGGCTGATTTTTTTTTTCCCTCAGAGTTTTGGAGACTTTGGTTCACAATCAGTTTTTCCCGTTGTTTAATTTTTTATTTTCTGTTATTTCGTTGCATGTCTGTGTGCACATGTGGCGGTTAGAGAACAGCGTGCGGGAGTTGGTTCTCTCCTTCCATCATCCGGGTCTCAGAGCCTGAGCTCAGGCTGTCAGGCTTGCTGGCAAGGGTCTACGCCGGCTGGGCCATCTTGCTGACTGGTCTCATTGCTTCTACCTCTCGAAGAGACAATGCATGATCAGGGTTGTGTGGTGAGGTAAAACCATTCACCCCATGGCTTCTAGGGAACGAAAGGAGGAAGAAGATAACAGGCTCTCACAACTGCTTTTGAGGACACACCCCTAACACCCTCACCACACCCACTCCCAATGTTATATCCACTTTTCCCTGTTTGGCAGTAGTGTGCCACAGACTGAGGACCATGCTGATGATATACAGGCTTTGAGGAGGACATTACAGACCCAAATGACAGCAAGCACTTTCTGTATTTCCAAAGGACTTTCTAGATACTTTTCTCAGCATTTTTTTATAGTCCCTCCACCTCTACTTTTAAAAGGATACGTGTGTTTTGCCGTTTTTAGTTTCTATTGTCCGTTACTGGGTATGGACCCTGGGTCTTCATTCGTTTTAATCAAGAGAGCTACCATGAAGCCCCAGCTGCAAAGTTTTGGCCATGTATCATTTACTGTAAACACAATGGTGGTCATCAGCTGTACTTCTTTATCAAGAACTTAATACATTTCAGTGACCCTGATATCTTTATTAAGATCTATAAGGTCTTGATTTTGGTCTTGGACAGGACTTGGGTATTCTGTATGATGTCATAGTCCACGGGATTGCACATGTCCAGTTATGACAGCCCTGTGCTCTAGCCTGCAGAATCCTGTTTTTTTGTCATGATGAAATGTTTTATACGTTGCTTCCATTTCCAGTGTTCTAGCAAAAACAAAAAGCAAAAACAACAACAACAACAACAAAAAACCCCATGTTGCTATTAAGATTTAAGCTTATATGTTAGGTAAGAAGCTTCAACGCTTTGTTAAGCTTCTGAGTGGCTTACGGCTCCTGCTCTGGATTGGGCAGCAGTAGAGTGAGCTGGGCACACACGGCATGTCTGAGCCCCTTGTGTCACCCAAGCCTTCTTTCCCAGAATCCTCTATTTAACTCTATTTAAGAAGTTAACAATTTCTCAGGAGAAAAACCTAAGTCAACGGTCTGGGACAACAGAATGAGGCATGTGCAAACCAGGGAGGGGTCGCCTTGCTCGTAAGTGGCACAGCCGTGAGTCTAACATCATCTGTGTGCCCGAGGAACTGAGCGCCGAGCATGGGTGTTCTAGCTCTGTTTTCTTGATAGTAACTCATAGAAACACAGGATGGGCCTCATCATATGGCTAGAAGGCAGTGCTTTACGCACTTTCACGGAGAACCATTCTTCAGGTCTGGTGGACTAGAAAGGCTTACAGGAAGTAAGCAGGAAGTCGCTTATTACTTAGGACACTGCAATTGCAATGGGGAAAGTCAGGTTCACTCTTGTTTTCTTTTATGCCCCATATACTTAGGGCGCATCTATTGTTAAGATGCTTATGGCTTTTTGTCTGTTTTGTTTTTTCTTTCCCACCTGAGTTGTTCAAAAGACCTCCTGTTTTGGCACTAAGAAATTGGAATTTGAATGCAAAGAAATATGGCTGTGGTGAGATGTGTTTCAAGAGCCTGTCATCATTTTCCATCCCTCCGGCCACTCTGCTTTCTCCTGTTAAACTGGAATGGCATCCCAGGTTTTCCATAAAGGTTTTGCTTCTGTTTAAATGAAGCACATGAAACATTTTCTAGTTTCAAATCACGTAGCTATGAAGGCTTATTACATACATTTAACTGATTTATGTCATTCTATATTCTGCTCTATATTTTTATGGCATGCCATGGCTTATTTATCGTTGGCTACTGAAGCAGTCCTTACCATGCAGGTTAATGCGGTATTTTCCTATATGAAATATCTCAAGTTACTGAAATCCGTAAGGCACACACAGCGGTTTGGACTGGCCAGCGTCTGTGGCCGTGTGTGCAGGAGTGTGTCCCTCTGTTCCATGTGTGTTCCGTAAAGGGCCTGCTGCTGCTCTCTGCTTCATTGTAATTCACGCTGCATCCAGTGTTACTGGAAAACTAATGAAAACGCTGAGGCTACCAGGCTTTATTTTACTGTGAGAATCCTCGGTGGTTACAGTGTGATGTACCACCTAATTCTCTTGATGGAGCTTTTTTTCTTAATGGTGATTTTTATTTTCAGTCTAGTGACCCATTTTGTCCGTTAATCCTCTAGCCACTGAGTAAGTTCCACGTCACAATGAAAAGCACCTCACGTTTACTGTAAAGCTACATCATCTGTGAACCGCAGTGAGCACGTGTGTGCATGAACACTCATACTCTCAGTGGCATTTAGAACCGTGGCCTTTTGGTCAACATCTGAGACAGTCGAAGGCTGGAGTAAGAGCAATTGCACACACAAACGCTGTTTCTTCTGGAATATCTCAGCGCTAGGAATGTTGCCATAGCAAAATTTAGGCTAAATTCAATACAACCTGCTTGGTGCTCCCAAGGAAAAACTAAGGATTTTAATGTCACTCCTTCCCCTCTCCATTAGATTTCTTCTCCTTGACACAAAATAAACATTGGTCTTACCCTTCCTTTTGGAAAAAAAAAAATTGATTTGCTGTGGCAGGTTGATGGCATTAGACCCGGGACGTCATCCGTACAGATTTGTATCCTCCACAGCGATTGTCATTCATGCCGTGCTTTGTGAGTGAAGTGGTGTATCTGATGAGCAACCCCGGCCCCCGATGATGAGGCTGTGCTGATGTGTGTGGGTGTCATCCCTGGTACACTGGGCAACGGCTCCTGATCCTGTTTTGATTTTCCCCCTCGTGATTTTAAAGAGTGCAATGATTTCTGTTCTCTGTGTGTCAGCGGCAGGATGTGTGTACATTTCAGCAGCCACCAGAAACTGATTTTTGATGTGGAGTTTATAGCCAGTGTGTGCAGACAGTGGCACAGCTGCATTTGGGACGTCACGTTTTCCCCAAAGCAGGGACACGTGGATTTCTCACATGCACCTATCATGGTGCTGATGCTGACTGTCCTGTGACCGCATGAGCAGCTTTCTGGACAGTATTTCCGTAGCGCCTTCTATGCATGTGCAGCAGATTAAAAATCAAAACCAGCTAAGCAGAGTGGCAAGTGCCTGAAGTCTCAGGAGGCTGAGGCAGGAGGATTGTGAGCTTGAGACCAGCCCAAGGACCTTAGTAAAAGCCCTGCATCAACAGTTACAAAGAAAGAGGAGATAGACGGCTGGGCCTCTAGAGCTCAGAAGCAGACAATTGCCTAGTATGCCGTGGGTTCTGTCTCTAGCAGTGTGTGTGATTGAGCATGTGCATGTGTGTAACACACACACACATACACACTCAAAAACAAAAACGAAGAAAGAAAAATAAAAGCTAAAAACAAAAACAATAACCCGATAGAAAGAAATATTCCTGCATATCAGTTCTGCTGTAAATAATCCATAGTTGAAAAAAACTGGGAGTATCAGGGATTGTTATTTCAGCCTGTAGATAGTGTCACAGATGGACACAGGTGCCACAGCCCAGGATTTGTGTAAAAAACCTAGTGGGTTAATTGGATATATAATCAACATTAAATAATAGTGTCAAATAAAATATATCATTCACTGATTGTTTTCCCCCACAATGTGTGGTTACTTTGTAATAGTCATTGGTGAAATTCGCTCCAGTTCTCATGTAAATTAAATAAATGCATAGTATGTGACCTCATGCTTAACTTGTCTTTATGTAAACTAAAGAAAAGTGTTTAATTCTTTCAAATTGGTTCTTTCCCAGTGTGCTTCTTGGGAAAGGGGTCGTTATACCAAGTTAATGAAAGGCTGTGGGATTCACTTATGACTCACTTAGGAGCTCAGGTCAATATGAGGCAGCTGAGGTGGGGCTTGCACAGGCCGTTTACTTGCCTTTTGTTCTCTGTCAGGTCACTGACCAGAGCACTCACACGAATGGAAACCGCCCTCACAGTTTGATTAGGAGAGCACATTCACAGACATCTATTTTAGGTGGGAGCAATCTTTCTGGACCAAATTGAGAGCCAGAGTGTGAAAAAGACAAGAGAAACATGTTACAGATTATTCTGTTAAATGGCTGGGTCACGGGCTGTTTTTGTTATTGGGAGTATTTAGAAGAACATCTTCATAATGATGAAACTCTCTACTTCCTACTAGCTGGACCCTTAAATCCATTTTCCTTTTTTTCTACTGCAAGGCATCACTCGTCGTCTTGGAATATTTATACGATGCTGCTCATTTGTACATGTTCATGAGAGCAAAGCATATAGTTGTTCTAGTCCCTGTTCTATTGCTAAGCTGAGGCACCATAAGCATCACTTATGAAAAGAAAGCATTCAACGGGGGGCCCTGCTTATAGTTTCAGAGGGTGAATCATTGTCCTTTTGGGGAGCATGTTGGCAGGTAGGTTGGCATGGGCTGCAGCAATTTCTGAGAGCTTATACCTGGTCTGCAAGCGATTTACAGGCAAAGAGAAAGACAGGACCTGGCACGGACTTTTGAAGCCTCAAAGCCAGTGACATCCCTCCTAATCCTTCTTAAACAGAACCAAATGGGAGTGAGGCAGTCAAATATATGAGCCTATTCTCATTCAAACCTTGTGTGACTCTAACCCTCCCTTAAAATGCTCAATTATATTGGAAAGAAACTACCACAGGTTTTGAACCAAAGATAATTTAATAGTTCCTCTAACGTCTACGGTGCCCATAAGCTGTGCGCCACCGCTACCACCATCCGAAGTAGCCTTTTGTGTTCTTTGATAGGGTTAAGGTCCACACTGTTTTCCCCTCCATTTTGCTCTCCTAGTCCTCTGGCTTTTCAGTGGGCAACTACTGGATCTTTTGAAATCTGAATTTGGTCGCGCATGTGCTTGTCTTACTTCCTTCGTGCTCTCATTGCACTTAGAATAAAATGTAACCTCCTCATCTCTTCAGCACTCGCCTTTCTCTGCCTTACAATCCATCTCATGCCGTCACCGTACCTCAGCTATGTCAGACTTCCTTCTGGCCCTTTGACGTACTTCGTTCACTGGCCCCCTGGAATTGCCAGTTCCTCTGCTTTGGAAATGTGGGTATGAAGGTCCCAGAAAGATAAAGCCCTCTACCCTGCAGGTTGAAAGAGTTCCCAATTGCATCGCCATTATATTCCCTTTGAAGAACTTAGTATTTTATTTTAAAAGTGTTGCTTATGTATTCGTCAGTTTGGTTGTTATGTCTCAGCAGTATGAGAAGAAAGCTGTCTTGTACATTCTGGTAGCTGTGTACAAAACTATCCTTTGTTATTAATGAGAGGTGTTTGAAAGAATGATTTGAAAATAAAATGTTTTAACGTGTCTCACAGATGAGAAGTATGTAAAACCAAAATAAAATTTCAGCTTACAATCAAAACTAATTTTGAAAAACT